>NC_037684.1:14729751-14885266 GCF_003255815.1 Theropithecus gelada
GAGAACCACCATAAGTAAAAAAAAAAAAAAAAAAAAAAAAAAAAAAAGAAATACATGCAGATTGTGAAATCAATTTTTATTCCCTCCTACCTCCAAAAAAGTTATTAGGAAAAAACTCAACAAGAGAAACCTAATGTTAATATTTTACCTTGTTTTCTTCTGTTCTTATTTGCATTTCTTCTTCTTTTTTTTTTTTTTGATAGAGTCTTGCTTTGTCTCCCAGGCTGAAGTGCAGTGGCACGATCTTAACTCACTGCAACTTCTACCTCCCAGGTTCAAGCAATTCTCCCACCTCAGCCTCCTGAGTAGCTGGGACTACAGGCACGTGCTACCACATCCAGCTAGTTTTTGTAATTTTTAGTAGAGACAGGGTTTTGCCATGTTGGCCAGCCTGGTCTCGAACTCCTGACCTCAGGTGATCTGCCCACCTCTGCCTCCCAAAGTGCTGGGATTACAGGTGTGAGCTACTGTGCCAGCCCTACCTAAATATTTTATAAATAGTGTTGTATTCTGCTTTTTTCACTTAAATATATTTGTATGTTATTTAAAATTTCATAAACTTCATTTTTTATGGCAACCTAATATTCTGTCATGTGGATATACCGTACGCATTCTGCTGTGAAGCAGTTTTCTGGAATACGGATTAATCAAGAAAATGATATCCTGTCAAGTTAGAGAAATACACATTTAAAGTTACCCAGAGGCCTTAATAATCAATCTGAGCATTCCTCTGCAAGATATCCTGGAGTGACAACATTGTCAAGCCTTTGCTAATTGTCTGCTTTATATTTTACATATTTTCCTGCTGTTCTGGTATCTTTTTCAATACAGAACCAAGCATTTGGAATATGTTTTAATACAGAATATGTTTGGAATATGTTTCAATACAGAACCAGTTATTTGGAGTGCTGGTGGTTTTGTAGTGATATTTGCATGCATAGTTTAATTGGCTTTGAAATATGTTTTATGTTTATAAGGTCTTGAATCTTGAGAATATACATCATTGCTTCTTGTTCCCTTCTTAAACTCCCCAGATTGTCCCAGGAGGACAAAATGAGACAATTCCTGTCATCTTTTAATTGTGGGTCTATTACACATTTTGTTTTTTCTCCTTTGTTTTTCCTTTGTGTTTGATTATACCTGACTCAGATCACAAATTCTCTGAAGACAGAGATTTGTTCACAACTCAGCACATCTTTATTGCTTAAATAACGTATTTGGTAAGATCATTTAAAGACTTGAGAAGGAAAATACTCCCCTTGTTATATTATATGCTTTTAAATTTAAAATGGTTTATTTATCTATTTTTCAATCATAGATACACATTCCAGTTTTCCTGATGGTGAACAAATAGGCCCTGAAGATCTCAGCTTCAATCCAGATGAAAACAGTGGAAGGTAATTGCCAAATCAAGAGAACTGACTTGCAAGCTACCTTGACCCTGAATTTTGCTGTAGTTGGTGCTCAAATTTGTCATCAGTCAGATAATCAGATTTGGTCTTATTTTTTCATTATCTCGACCTGAAATAGTAATTTGGAAACTGTTGGAAGGTGGCACAGTTTAGTCTAAGATAGCAGTAGCACATGGCAAAAACAGTATGGGAAGAGTTCTTTGTAATGTGAAGAAATAGCAATGTAGTTCTCTATTAATTTAGCAAATTTGTACATTCACAAAAGGCAGTTTGTCTATTACAGCAGAAGGCTGATTAACTGCCAGAAAATGTACCTCTAGGCCCTGCATGCCGTCAGTAACCTGCCTGGCATTGGTGCTCTTCTGTCTTTGGCTAGAGCTTAGTTGTGTTGAAATAATCACCTTTATATTTGGGATTTTAATTACAGTTTCATTACAGTTTCATTAGTTCCTGTAGATTAGTGAACAGAACAGTTGCTTATGAAGAGATTCTGCCCTGTAGACACTTTATGTGAATAACTGAAGTAACACTAGACTGAATCTCCTTTTTGGAGTGTGTATCTTCTCTCACTTGTTCAGGCACAGGCACAGGCACACTGTTTAATGGCATGGAATCTTTCTGTTGTGTGACTTCTGCACATGTAATTTTAAATGAATTAAGTTCACCTGGATTCGTTAACGTTCCTGGACCTGTAGACACATGTAAGATTATTTAAAATCCTTTCATTTTTTCTGCCTCTTACCATACGACTATAGTGCAGCAAATATTTTAAAGCCCCCTTCTTTATTTTCATTAGTTGTACATTGATTTCAGTGTCAGCACCTTTAAAGACTCATTCATGTTGCACAGTGGCTTACATGAATGTGAAACTGTGGTATAAGGTTTTCTTTCGTACTCATAATTAGCCCAAAACAGTTGCCACACTTTGCCATTGTGCTCCTGCATTTGTGTTTGAGTTGCTATATATTTGTGAAAATTACACTGAAAGTTGACTAAGAGACTATTGAAAAAGCATGAATAATTAAATATACATGTGGGCAACTCTCATCTGCTGTATTTTACTTAGTGAATATTGTTCACTATTCCGTGTCTTATGTCTTGCTGAATGCTGTGACTCATAGTTTACTTTTGTTCAAAATAGTTTGCACTTTTTGTTAATAAAATCAACTTGAGAAAATATGCCTCTGCTATTTATTAAATTGGGACCAGAAACCCCTTTTTTCTACTCATTGACTGTGGCTGTTTAGTAGTGTAGAGAAGATCCAAACATTTGATTAGTTTGTTTTGTGTTTAGTCTCATGGTGAGGAGTGATGCCTAGCATCCATCCCAGTCATTCTAAAATTAGAATAAACCTGAAAGACTAAAAGGTTTCTTCAGAGATGATAGCTTTTAGTTCAGACCTGTTCGCTTTAGGACAGGACAGTAGTTTCTCTCTCGTTGCCCAGCTGTCTTATATACTAAGGCTGCTCCGAGTTCCTCGGTGATGCCGGGAACACCGCTGTTTCCTCTCTTGCTTGATGTAGTTTGCTGTGCTAACATTTAGGTAGCAGAGAGGGAAGGAAAAGGCACAGGAAAAGAACCAGTTACTCCACTCTCTGCTTGTCCTACTTTTTTGCTCTTTCTGTACCCTGATAGAGCCCTCAGCATGTTTTTTTATTTTTAATTTTGTAACCTTTCCTTTTTTGCCGAAGAACTGTCTACTGTTACCTTGCTTCTGTATTTAGTGTTTTATCTCAAGTTCATTCCTGGAAAATCTCTCCTGAATAGAGTTTTCTCTTAGGGCTAGAGATATATTAATGCTTGTGTTGTCCATGAACATGTCCTTTCTGGACAACTTTAACTACTTGTGTCATTGATCCTTAAGTAACTTTTGAGGTAGATGAGTTGTATATCAAACCTGTTTGGCCGTGGAGCCTGAGTTTCGGGGAGGTTGTATGATTCTCTTAAGGTTCAATACCACTGGCAGGGATGGGGTGAACTGCTGGTCTAGTGCCTTTTCCACTTTATCTCGCTTGCACCAAACCCAACATTCTGATACCAAATAATTTAAAACCTAAAGATTATTCTTTGTTTTTAGCTTTTAATTTTGAGATAATTTTAGATTTGTAAAAGAGTTGCAAAAATTGTACAAGAGTTTCCATATACCCTCTGCCCAGCTTCTCCTTTTGTTAATGCCTTACATAATTACAGAATGGTGATCGAAACTAAGAAGTTAATCCTGGTTATAATATTGTTAACCAAATTACAGAATTTGTTCAGATTCCACCATTATTTCACAAATGTTCTTTTTCTGTTCTAGGATCCGGTCTAGGATCCCACGTTGTATTTTGTTGCCATGTTTCCTTGGGATCCTTCAGTATGTGACAGCTCCTCCGCCTTTCCTTGCTTTCATGACCTTGATATTTTTGAAGAGGATGTGTTATTTTCTTAAATGTTCTTCTTATTTGGGTTTGTCAGATGCTTTCTTATATTAAATTGAGGTTATGCATTATTGAGAAGGCCCTTCTCAGTGCATCACATCAGGGGGGATATGATGTTGATATATCAATATACATATATATATATTTTTTTTTTTTTTGATGGAGTCTCACTGTGTCACTCAGGCTATAATGCAGTGGCACCAGCTTGGCTCACTGCAGCCTCTGCTTCCCAGGCTCAAGTGATCCTCCCACCTAAGCCTCCTGAGTAGCTGGGACTATAGGTGTCCACCACCACACCTGGCTAATTTTCCTATTTTTTGTGGAGATGGGGTTTCACCATGTTGCCCAGGCTGGTCTCCAACTCCTGAGCTCAAAACGATCCCCCTGCCTCAGCCTCCCAAAGTGCTAGGTTGATTGCAGGCTAGATTGCAGGTGTGCTCCTGGCCTGATGTTGATATGTTGGTTTTTGTTTTTTGTTGTTTTTTTTTTTTGAGATAGGGTCTCACTGTGTCGGCCAGGCTGGAGTGCAGTGGCATGATCTCGACTCACAGCAACCTCTGCCTCCCTGATTCAATTCATTCTCCTGCCTCAGCCTCCCAAGTAGCTGGAATTACAGGCACGCACCACCACGCCCGGCTAATTTTTTTTTTTTTTTTTTTGAGACGGAGTCTTGCTCTGTGCCCCAGGCTGGAGTGCAGTGGCGCGATCTCGGCTCACTGCAAGCTCCGCCTCCCCGGGTTCACACCATTCTCCTGCCTCAGCCTCCCGAGTAGCTGGGACTACAGGCGCCCGCCACCTCGCCCGGCTAATTTTTCTTGTATTTTTAGTAGAGACGGGGTTTCACCGTGTTAGCCAGGATGGTCTCGATCTCCTGACCTCGTGATCCGCCCGTCTCGGCCTCCCAAAGTGCTGGGATTACAGGCTTGAGCCACCGCGCCCGGCCGCGGCTAATTTTTGTGTTTTAGTAGAGACGGAGTTTCACCATGTTGGCCAGGCTGGTCGCGAACTCTGACCTCAAGTGATCCACTTGCCTTGGCCTCCCAAAGTGCTAGATTAGAGGCATGAGCCACTGTGCCCAGCCCTGATGTTGATATTTTTTATTGGTGAACTAAACGGTGAGATTACTTGGTTAAGGTGGTGTTTGTGAGGATTTCTTTTTTTTTTTTTTTGAGAAGGAGTCTTGCTCTGTCGCCCAGGCTGGAGTGCAGTGGCCGGATCTCAGCTCACTGCAAGCTCTGCCTCCCAGGTTCACACCATTCTCCTGCCTCAGCCTCCCGAGTAGCTGGGACTACAGGCGCCCGCCACCACTCCTGGCTAATTTTTTTTGTATTTTTAGTAGAGATGGGGTTTCACCATGTTTGTCAGGATGGTCTCAATCTCCTGACCTTGTGATCCGCCCACCTTGGCCTCCCAAAGTGCTGGGATTACAAGCGTGAGCCACCGTGCCCAGCCTTTGTGAGGATTTCTTACTATAGATTTACGTTTTTACCCCTTTGTAATTACTAAATATTTGGGGCAGATACTTTGAAACTATGCAGATACCTTGTTTCTATTAAACTTTTTTTTTTTTTTTTTTGGAAGACAGAGTCTGGCTTTGTTACCTATTCTGTGGTGGTGCGATGTCGGCTCACTAAGCCTCAAACCCCTGGGCTTAAGCGATCCTCCCACTTCAGCCTCCTGAGTAGCTGGGACTACAGGCATGCGCAGTCACACCGGGAGAATTTTTGTGTTTTTTGTAGAGATGGGGTTCTTGAGCTCTTGGGCTCAAGCGACCCTCCCACCTCAGCCTCCCAAAGTGCTGTGATACAGGCATGTGCCACTGCGCCCGGCACCCGGCCAAAACTCTCACTTACTAATTTTAGCACCTAGTAGTTGATCTTGCATATGGAAATGGTTACTGTAATGTTTTAATGGTAATTTTCTAATTCCTTAATTTCTTCTATGTTTTTTGTTAGAATGCTGTAAGGACAAGTCCTTTCTTCCCCGTTTTTGTAATTTCAGCTACTTATTTATATCAGCTACTTTATATATCTATATATGATGGATATTTATTTTGTTTTTGAGTTAATATTTTGTAGCTTGGCTTGTTCTGGTTTCAGCCATTGGAAACTCTTCCAGATTGGCTCCTGTGCCCTTTTCATATGTCTCATTCTTGTTGTTGTTGTTTTTAAGCATTTCTTTGCTTTCTGACATCACAAGATACCTACCCTAGCCATGGAATTAACCACTTCCTGGAGAACCATGGTTCTTATTATTGGAGAATGCTATTTAGAGACAAAGATTTGGATGCCACGTATTTATTATTATTAGACTGTCACTGCTTCTAGTCCCACTCAGTGGATACATAGAAAATGTAAATTGGCTGGGTGTAGTGGTGCGCACCTGTGGTCCCGGCTACTTGGGAGGCTGAGGTAGGAGGATCACTTGAGCTTGGGAGGTAGAGATTGCAGTGAGCCAAGATCGTGCCACTGCGCTTCAGCCTGTGTGACAGAGTGAGACCCTGTCTCAAAAAAGAGAATATGTATGACTGGGCACAGCAACTCATGCCTCTAACCCCAGTACTCAGGGAGGCCAAGACAGGTGGATCACCTGAGGTCAGGAGTTCAAGACCAGCCTGACCAACATGGAGAAACCCCATCTCTACTAAAAATACAAAATTAGCCAGATGTGGTGGCGCGTGCCTGTAAACGCAGCTACTCAGGAGGTTGAGACAGAATTGCTTGAACCTGGGAGGTGGAGGTTACGGTAAGCCGAGATCTTGCATTGCACTTCAGCCTGGGCAACAAGAGCAAAACTCCATCTCAAAAAAGAAAAAAAAAAAAAAGAAAGAAAATGCATATAGACAGCTGTTCCTCAGTATCTGTGAGGAATTGGTTCCAAGACCCTCTGTGGATACCAAAGTCCACAGATGCTTAAGTCCCTTGTATAAAATGGCATAGTGTTTGCATATAACCTATGCACATCCTCCTGGATACTTTGTTTTGGTTTTGAGACAGGGTCTCATTCTGTTGCCCAGGCTGGGGTGCAGCTGTGCATAGCTCACTGCAGCAATGAACTCTTGGGCTAAAGCAATCCTCCCACCTCAGCCTGTCAGGTAGCTGGGACTACAGGTGTGAGCCACCACACCTGATATCCCAGATACACTAAATCATCTCTGGATTACCTATAATACCTAATACAATGTAAATAAATACAATGTAAATTATTGTTGTGCTATTTTTTTAAAAATAAATTCTGTCCATTGTTGGTTGACTCCATGGATGCAGAAGGCAAAGATATAGAGGGCCAACTGTATAGTTACTCATGCAAATACACACATTTATATGTATTTCTGTACATATCTGTGTGTGTGTGTCACTATGACTGTGAGTCTACACTGGTAACAGTTCAACTCCAGAGGCCTCATTCTGGTCTTCCCTCTTATTTAGAATGCCTTTCTCTGACAGGAGCCTAGCTCTCATTAGCTATGATGCATGTATGCACTTGCTCAACTCGAATATACAAGTAGCTTCAGAACTGTTGGCCTCCTGTGGATTCCAGGCTGTGCCCTACAAAAAACAAATTTACCACCTAAAATACAGTGCTTGTATACAGTTCTTTTAGTCTTTAGCTTTTCAGTATCGTGTCATAACATTTTTTTCAAAGATATTTAGGTCCTTAGATTCAAAATTACATTTTAATTCTTTTCTTTCCCATTCCCTTCATTGTGATATTGTGCCTCGTTGGTGTAACAGTTAGGTTCATCTGTTATGGTCTACATTCTGTCCTCCCCCACATATCCTGGTTAATTTGTAAATTTACATACATTAAAATTCAGTCTTTCTGGCATACAGTTCTGTGGGTTTCAACAAATGTCATGTATTCGCCACCACAATACTATACAGAACATTTCAGTCACCCCCAAAATTCCCCTGTGCTGGCCCTTTACAGGTAACCACCTCCCTCCCCCGCAGCTCCTGGCTACCACTGATCTGATCTGATCTGTTCTCTGCCCCTTTAGTTTTTGCTTTTCCACAGAGTCATGTAAATGGGATCACAGTTTGGCCTCTTGCTTCGCAAAGTGCAGTTAAGTTTCACTCGTCTTGTGTGAATCAGCACTTCATTCTTTTTCATTGCTGAGTAGTAGTAGTCCACTGTGTGGATACACCACTGTTTATTCATTTGCCCATTTGGGTTATTTCTAGTTCAGGATGATTAGACTCTTGTAAACATTTGGGTACAGGTTTTTGTGTGAGTGTAAGCTTTTATTCTCTAGTGTTACATGCTGTATTCTGTTTTCATGCTGCTGATAAAGACATACTCGAGACTGGGCATTTTACAAAAGAGGTTTATTGGACTTACAGTTCCACGTGGCTGGGGAGGCCTCACAATCATGGCAAAAGGTAAAAGGCACATCTCACATGGTGGCAGACAAGAGAGCTTGTGCAGGGAAACTCCGCCTTATAAAACCATCAGATCTCATGAGACATTCAGTATCATGAGAACAGCACAGGAGAGTCTTGCCCCCGTGATTCATTTACCTCCCACTGGGTCCCTCCCACGATACGTGGGAATTCAAGATGAGATTTGGGTGGGGACACAGCCAAACCATACATGCCTAGGGGCGGGATTGCTGGGTATGTAATAGAGAATCTGGCCTTTGTCCTAGTTCCTGGGAAGTGCCCTCTAAATCCTTGGCATTCCCCAAGTGATAAGAGTTATTTATGGTGGCGCTTGCTAGTTTATGTTAATGAGATGACCCAGGATTGGGGCTGGCTACACCAGAAATGCTGTGAGTGTCATTAGAGAGCTGGGCTCTGAACCATGTGATAGTCCAGTCCGACTCACTGCCAGTGATGGTTACACCTACATAAGGAAGTTCCAGTAAAAATCTGGATACTTACCAGGCACGGGGGCCACGCCTGTAATCCCAGCACTTCAGGAGGCCAAGGCAGGCGGATTACCTGAGGTCGGGAGTTTGAGACCAACCTGACCAAAATGGAGAAACCCCATCTTTACAAAAAATACAAAATTAGCTGGGTGTGGTGGTGCATGCCTGTAATCCCAACTACTTGCGAGACTGAGGCAGAAAAATCACTTGAACCTGGTAGACAGAAGTTGCCGTGAACCGAGATCGTGCCATTGCACTCCAGCCTGGGCAAAAGGAGTGAAACTCCATCTCAAAACAAAAAAAAAAAACTGGACACTAAAGCTTGAGTGAGTTTCCCTCTTATTTATACAAGCTACTTGTATATTAGGGTTGAACAAATACATACATATATCATAGCTAATGAGAGCTAGGCTTCTGTCAGAGAAAGGCATTCTAAGTAAGAGGGAAACTCTTACATATTTTTATAAAATACGTAAGTACAGAGCACTGTCAACCAGGGAAATGTATCAGTGTGCCTGGAGAGTAAGTTGTCCTGAAGTCAAGGGGCCTTCACATTTGGGACTCTCCCAGGCCTCACCCTATGTATTTCTCCCTTTAGCTGGCTTATTTGTAACCTTTTGTCATAATGAAACTCTGATCATAAGTGCATTTCTGAGTTCTGTGAGTTGTTCTAGTCAATTATCAAACCTGAGTAGGATAGCAAAAATGCCCAAATTTGTAATCAGCTGGTCAAAAGTGAGGGTCGCCTCAGGATCCCGGAACTTGGAGCTAGTGTCTGGAATGAGGGCAGTCTTGTGGAAAACTTTGCCCATAACCTGTATAGTTTGACCGAACTCCGCGTAGTTGGTATCAGCACTCATTGCACTGAGTCATATGGTAAGTAGAGTCTTTACTGAGGCGCTGCCCAGTCTCCACAGTGACATACCATTCTGCATTCCCATCAGTAGCACATGAAAGTACCAGTTGCATCTCACAAACATTTGGCACTGCCAGAAGTTTTCTAGCCATTCGTTTTGGTTTCTCTTCTAACCAACTGAGCTAACCAGCTATTTTTTAGCCATTCTAATAGGTGTGTAATGGTATTTGTTTTGCTAATATTTTGCCTAGAACTTTTCCATCTATATTCAGAGCGATACTGGTCTGAAATTTTCTGTCTTCATCTGATTTGGTGTCAGAGTAATGCTGACCTCATAAAGTGAGTGTTCTGTTGTTTTCTGGAAAAGAAGGCATAGATTTGGTGTTATTTTTTATTATTATTTTTTTTTATCTCAGCTCACTGCAACCTCCACCTCCCAGGTTCAAGCGATTCTCCTGTCTCAGCATCCCAAGTAGCTGGGATTACAGGCACCTGCCACCACATCCAGCTAATTTTTGTATTTTTAGTAGAGACAAGGTTTCACCATGTTGGCCAGGCTGGTCTTGAACTCCTGACCTCAGGTGATCCACCCACCTTGGCCTCCCAAGTTGCTGGGATTATAGGCATGAGCCACCGTGCCTGGCCTTATTCTTTAACTGTTTAGTAGAATTCACCAGTGTAACCAACTAGAAGGAAACTTTTTTCTTTTTTTGAGACAGAGTTTTGCTCTTGTTGCTCAAGCTGGAGTGCAATAGCGTGATCTCAGCTCACTGCAACCTCCGCGTCCCGGGTGCAAGTGATTCTTCTACCTCAGCCTTCCAAGTAGCTGGGATTACAGGCGTGCGCCACCACACCCAGCTCATCTTTATTTTTAGCAGAAATGGGGTTTCAACGTGTTAGGCTGATCTTGAACTCCTAACCTCAAGTGATCTGCCCGCCTCAGCCTCCCAAAGTGCTGGGATTACAGCTGTGAGCCACCACGCCTGGCCAGGAAACTTCTTTTTCTTAGGTGTGGTGTGGTTGGTATTTACCTTGCTTGGTGTGGTCTGATTTTTTTTCTTTTTTTTTTTTTGAGACAGAGTTTCGCTCTGTTGCCCAGGCTGGAGTGCAGTGGCGCAATCTCGGCTCACTGCAACGTCTGCCTCCCAGGTTCAAGTGATTCTCCTGCCTCAGCCACCTGAGTAGCTGGGATTACAGGCATGCGCCCCCACGCTCACAAATTTTTTGTATTTTTAGTAGAGAAAGGATTTCACCATGTTGGTCAGGTTGGTCTCGAACTCCTGACCTTGTGATCCGCCGGCCTCAGCCTCCCAAAATGCTGGGATTACAGGCGTGAGCCACCAGGCCCGGTCTTGATTTTGTTTTTTCTTTTGAGACAGAGTCCTGCTCTGTCACCTGGGCTGGAGTGCAGTGGCTCGATCTCAGCTCACTGCGAACTTGTGCCTCAGGTTCACACGATTCTTGTGCCTCAACCTCCCTAGTAGCTGGGATTACAGGCGTGCACCACCATGCTTAGCTAATTTTTGTATTTTTAGTAGAGACAGGGTTTCTCCATGTTGCCCAAGCTGGTTTCAAACTCCTGGCCTCTAGTGATCCACTTGCCTCGGCCTCCTAAAGTGCTAGGATTACAGGTGTGAGCTACTATGCCTAGCCCTTTTTTTTTTTTTTTTTTTTTTTTTGAGACAAGGTCTTGCTCTGTCACCCAGGCTGGAGAGCAGTGGCACAATCACAGCTCACTGCATCCTCAACCCTCCTGGTCTCAAGCAATCCTCCCACCTCAGCCTCCCGAGTAGCTGGGACTGCAAGCCACACACCATGTCCAGCTAATTTTTTTTTTTTTCAGAGAGAGTCTCACTGCATTGCCCATGCTGGTCTTGAACTCCTAAGTTTAAGCTATCCTTCCACCTCAGCCAAGCAAAGTGCTGGGATTATAGGTGTGACCCACCTCGCCTAGCTTTGCTTGGTGTTCTCTGAGTTTCTTGTATCTGTGGTTTTGTGTCTGTCATTAATTTTGGAAAACTCTAAGCCATTATTTCTTCAAATATTTCTTCTGCTCATTATCTTCTGCCCAAAATTAGCCAGGCGTGGTGGTGCATGCCTGTAATCCTAACTAGTTGGGAGACTGAGGCATTATCTTTCTCTTCTCCTTCTAGGATTCTAATTGTGCATATTTTACACAGATACTGTCCCACAGCTTTTGGATGTTATATTCTGGGTTGATTTTATTTTTCCTTCATTTTTTTCTGTTGTGTTTCAGTTAAGGTAATTTTTGTTAACTTATCTTCAAGTTTTACTGATTTTCTTTTCAGCAGTTTAGAGCCTACTGATTAGCCAACTAAAAGCATTCATCATCTCTGTTGTGGTATTTTTCATGTCTTACGTTTCTATTATTATTTAATTATAGGTTCCATCGCTTTGCTGTAATCACCCATATGATCTTGCATAGTATCCACCATTTTTCTTGACATATTAACTTTTTTTTTTTTTTTTTTGAGAGAGAGTCTCGCTCTGTCACCCAGGCTGGAGTGCAGTGGTGCGATGTTGGCTCACTGCAACCTCCATCTTCTGGGTTCAAGCGATTCTCCTGCCTCAGCCTCCCAAATAGCTGGGACTACAGGCTTGCACCACCACACCTGGCTAATTTTTGTATTTTCAGTAAAGATGGGGTTTCGCCATGTTGACCAGGCTGGACTTGAACTCCAGACCTCAGGTGATCCTCCTGCCTTGGCCTCCCAAAACCTTAATTTTTTTTTTTTTTTTTTTTTTTGAGACAGAGTCTCGCTCTGTGGCCCAGGCTGGAGTGCAGTGGCCAGATCTCAGCTCACTGCAAGCTCCGCCTCCCGGGTTCATGCCATTCTCCTGCCTCAGCCTCCCGAGTAGCTGGGACTACAGGCGCCCGCCACCTCGCCCGGCTAGTTTTTTGTATTTTTTAGTAGAGACGGGGTTTCACCGTGTCAGCCAGGATGGTCTCGATCTCCTGACCTCGTGATCCGCCTGTCTCGGCCTCCCAAAGTGCTGGGATTACAGGCTTGAGCCACCGCGCCCGGCCTAAACCTTAATTTTTTAAAGTTCTCTCTCACTTCCAAAATCTGTTACCTGAGTCTGGTTCTGATGATTGTTTCATGTCTTCAGAATGTTTTCTTCGTGGCTTTTCATATAGCTCTATATATTTTGTTAAAAGCGACACATCTCACATAGGACAAGATACTTTGGTGAATAGTGTCTACACCTGAAAATGAGGAGGCCTTTCCTGCTGCTAAGATCTTTGTTGCAGAGGTTGAATTAGTGTATTATGGCTGGTGGAAAAGTAATTGCGGTTTTTGCATTTTTTAATGGCAAGAACCAAAATTACTTTTGTGCCAACCTAATAGTAGTTAGGAGTTGTGCACGGTTCAAGATTGGATTTGCTGTGATTTTCCTTAGTGGTCTTGAGTTCCTGTGATGATACATTGTATTTCTGATTGGGGTTGGATACCAGAGCACTGTGTTTCTGACCCTGAGTTTCCAGGCTCAGAAGCTTTGTGCTGTGTCTCTGAGAGGGTCTCTCTCTGCTGTCTCTCCGTTGCTCTGCTGTCCTCCTCCTGGAAATACTCTGCTGTTACTTGAAGTGTAACGGGGGCTGGGGAGGGGCTGGTGTTCTTGGATTAAGTTGCAGTTTTAGGCACTGTGTCCTTAGGTTTGGGAGGGTCTCCGTTTACTTGCCCCCTCCCAGCTAATTACTGCCCCAGCCACGCATCCTCCAGATGAGGTGTGTCCTCACCATCACCACCAGTGGTATTTCTGCCCCCTCCTCAGGGATGGGGCTTTTCTTCCCTCTGCCACAGTGACTTTTCACCAGTGTCCAGACGGCAACAGTATTTGTGCCCCTTTTCCCTCATAGAATGCTTTTGTTCTGTGAGATGAGAGAAAGCGTAGAGTAAGTTCCTTTACCCATGACCAAGGCCGCTGTATACTTCCCTGGGTGTGTGCATCACAGCTGACACTTCTTAGGGCTCTTTCCAGTGTTTTCTCAGAGCCCCTGGTAGAGATTGTGAAGAAAAAGCCTGGAAGATAGGGCGACTCCCTCAGTTTCTGCAGGCCCCTGAGTCTTCACACTCTTGCAGCCCATATTCTGCCTTCACTAATCATCACTTTTAGGAAGGCTGTTCTTTTCAGTGTCTGTTTACAATGACCCTACCGAAACTAGTGCTTATGTCTTCTCTCCCCTTGCAGGCAACTGCCCCTCTCCGTTTGGGGCCATTTGGTTACTCTGCAACCTCAACTTTCCAATGGATTCGAAAAAAAGTCCTAATTTATAGTTCATCTGGCTTATTTGCATTGTAAGAGTGGAAGAAATGCTCCTTCTACCCCTACATCCCAGAGTGGAAGCTGGAAGTGCTGTGATATATATATATACATATATATATATGTAAAATACACATTTTATTGAATGTAAAACATGAGTGTAATTAATTCTAAAATCAGAATTCAGAAAATCATGAGCCATTTTTAATTTTTTATCTAAATTTTTTAATGTTTAAATTATAAAGGTGATGAGAGAAATTTGGGAAATAGAAAACCCCAAGAGCTATTTTCTTTTTTGCATATTCATTTGAATCTTTATGTGGTACTATTTTTAGATTTCTCCTCATTCTACCTCTCATTCTCACATCTACCAATACATGCCTTCATAGTCTAGATTTATAAAAGTTTTAGAACTCTGCCTAGGGATGCTTAAGAGCAGATGATAAGATTAACCACAGTGTAGTTTGGGATATCAACTGTACGGGCTGCTCTCTTTCTAAAATCCTTTTCTCTGGCTGGCATGTTGACCAGGAGTCTCCCCGCTCTGCCGACCCTGCTGGCCACAGTCCTTGCCCGAGACCTTCAGGTCAGTCAGTGTCTCCTGGTGTGCATTTGGGAAAGACTGCTCCATAGGCTCACCTCCCACTGGGTTTCATTTGACCTGGTGAGCCCGTAGCAATTCAATTTGGCTTAACTGGCCACCCCTAATCCTGTAGCTGTCATACTACTCAATGTAATGACTAGCAGGGACAACTTTTTCATCTTTAGTTAAACTCCAGTTACTCATTTGGAAAATGGCTTCTCCAAATGTGTATCATTCTTGACAGTTTTTCACATTTGTTTCCCTGGTCCTAAAGCAAGATTATAAAAATCAAATAGAACCTGTGTGTGAGGGCCCTTGTTTGCACAATGAGGAGAGGACACCCCTCATCTGGAGGTTGCACGACTGGGGCAGCATCCTACAGCTCAGCATAAGAGGCGAGGCAGGCTCAACCAACTGCCCAGGGAAGAGCGCCTCTTCCTAAAGCCAACAGTTGGGGCTCTCAGAAAAAGAATGTGACATTTGAAATGTAAATAAGGGATCTTCCATAAGGTTATTCCTAGGCCAAGCAAAGGGAGGTTCCCCAAAGCATAATAGAAAAAGTGTTCTTTACTAATTGCTGTTAAGATGACAGATGGGGCCGGGCATGGTGGCTCACGCCTGTAAATCCCAGCACTTTGGGAGGCCAAGGCAGGCAGATCACTTGAGGTCAGGTGTTCAAGACCAGTCTGGCCAACATGGCAAAACCCGGTCTCTACTAAAAATACAAAAGCCAGGCGTGGTAGCCCGCGCCTGTAATCCCAGCATCTTGGGAGACTGAGGCACAAGAATTGCTTGAACCTGGGAGGCAGAGGTTGCAGTGAGCTGAGATTGCACCACTGCACTCTAGCCAGGGTGACAGAGCAGGACTTTTGTCTCAAAAAAAAAAAAAAAAAAAACAGATGGAACCTTGCAATGATAAAGAAAATGATGCACTTTGGGAGGCCAAGGTGGGAGGGTGGATCACCTGAAGTCAGGAGTTCGACACCAGCCTGGCCAACATGGTGAAAACCCCGTCTCTACCATGAGCTAGGCGTGGTGGTGTGCGCCTGTAATCCCAGATACTTGGGAGACTGAGGCAGGAAAATCGCTTGAACCTGGGAGGCGGAGGTTGTGGTGAGCCAAGATCACATCACTGCACTTCAGCCTGGGTGACAGAATGAAACTCCATCTCAAAAGAAGGAAAGGAAAGGAAATGATGCACACTGACAGCAACCGGGGGCGGGTGTGGGGGAAATGCTCAGTTATGCAGCTTGTCAGCACAGACAGTCATTTCTGATAATTTGGTAACTTGGGTTTTCTATGATGTTCAAATGATTTTACCGTACCTAGTAGTTCCCTTCTGTCTTGCTGTGTGCTGCTGCTTCAGAAAGAGGTGTTCCTTTTGATCTAAGTAATACTATATTTTAGGGAATTTTTTCAAATGTAACACTTATTAATCAAAATGTTCTTTTTCTGTCATTCCTTGCTTTAGTAAACCCCTTCAAATATGTCATTCTTTCAAAACTTCACCTTTTATTTTTTCCTCAATTGTTGCTTCATTTGGTTCTATATAAAGTCATGCCAAGGACTAAATGAATTTAGGGAATTAGGAATTGAAGATTTTTGAAACTATGTAAAATTAATTGTAAAGGCCTTACTGGTAGAGAGGAGGAGAACAGTGCAGTGTATTGACAAGGTCGACTTGTTTGTAAGGTCAGTTCCCTCCCTTCAGATGCAGGTGTCGTAAGTGACTTCCCTTCCCCACATTCTCCTTTTTGACTCTATCTCCTTTACTCACCCATCAGCAATCCTTGGGAGGCTTTCCACCACAGCTCACCTGATTATTTCCTTACTTTCTTCTAGCTTGAAACTCAAAGAGGCTATGCGAAAGGGGAAAGCTTGGTTAGATGCAGAGTTCTAAGAATGAAGTAGTTGGGAGATTTGATGACCCACCGCTTAGTCCTTGGCAGGTCCAGTTCCTCTTCTCTTTTAGGATTCTAACACCACTCTCCTCTCCTCTCATTTCAGCTAATGAAGAGAACATGTATAAGGCTAAATACCTCTCTTCTGGGGTAAAATAATGTTACAGCAGCATTTAGCAAATCTTTTTAAATGTTCCAAGCTTCCAAGCTTAAGAAAACGTCCATCCAAGGATTTTATTTCCCAGTTCTGAAGGAATCTGCACAAATTTAAACACTAAATAACTTACCTTTCCTTTAAATAAAAAGACAAATGACTAGTGGTTTTAAATTGCTAGGTTTTATTAAGATAATTGGCAAAATTTCAACATACTTCTTACCTGAATGAACAGTTTTAATAAAATATGAAGGATCACTCATGACTACAACTGAACTCAAAAGTGAGCTGTAGAGCAGATCTGTGAATTGATAAATTTACTTGGTAAGAAATAATTCACTTCATTCGCTTCACTCCATAGAGAATTCTTTGCAGAGAAATGTTATGAACAAGAGAACAAAGCCTGTCTCTCACCAAAGAGCACCTAGAGTAAGAGTTTACAATGATGTATCTGGATTATCTACTTCATCAAAGTTTATTTCCTTTTCAAAAACAACTGCTGTGTCAGTCTGGAGTTCCCTGTCCTATTTCATGTTTTCTAATTAGTACAATAAATAGTCTTCAAAATAGAAGATAAAATGCTGCTACGGGAAGTAACAATTGTTTTTCAACACCATACCATTTGTCTGGAAAATCATTGTGTTATAATACTGGCAGTATCTTACTTTGTTTTGCAAGAGACATTTAAGCTATTTGCAGATCAGAATAGAAGAGTGGGCATTTGTCCTTTAACATCACGTGATTTTCAAAGGTGAAAAAAATTTCTTTTGCTAACGTACGATTCAAAGAAAAATGGTATCAAAGTATGGACAAAACTATAGTATTCCCTTTTATAGCCTTGCTTAGTTAAGAATGTTCACTGAGTGAATAAATTAGGTTTAAAAATTAAAACAATAATTTAGATCATTTTCCCACAAAGCCTTAGCAAGGATTTGATGGGGAAGGAAGTACTTGAACCATAGCAGTTTTATCTGTAAACACTGAACTTGGCCATGCATCATTTTCATCTGCCCACTGGATGTTGCACTTCTCATGGCACAGTGTTCAACAGTGGAGTGTGGTTGTCATGAAAATGCAGTATTGACACTATACCACTATAAATGTGGTCAAAATTAGACTCAGTGTTGACATTGACATTGTTGCCATCGTCCTTGGAAAAGGTGTTACTTTCAAGGAGCCTCCTAAATGCAACAGTAACTTTAATCATAATAATTCAAGGACAATGGATGGCACTTCTAGGTAAAGAAAAGGTATATACATAAGAGTTTCTACCCATCCTCTTTAGAACAGACCTAAATGGGATTAGTAGCCCCAGTGTGTGTTGCTGTAATGTTGCCTAACCTCATATCCCTCAGAAGTACACATCTAGAAATTGAACAAAGGAAACCTTTAAATTGGGGACCGAGTCCCTTTGAAACTCACAGTGAATGTACAAGGAGTTTGTAATGACTTCAGTTGGTGACCTGAAGTCTGTTTCCCTAACCAGTACTACACTCTTGTTTGGATTTATTTTACTATTTCCTATTCTAACAAAACTTGTTTAGCAGGCAAACAGATTGATGCAGACCATGTTAAATTGAAAAAGTGATACTGCCACTCTTTAAGGATTGAGTGTAGAACTTTCACCACCACTAAATTACACAATGAATAAAAATACAAAACACATAATTCACAGACTATACCTCAGCATTAACAGTTTATATATATTATATAGATACTTTTATATCTGTCTAATATTTTTACAATCACCAGATACACCATCATTAAATACAAGTTACAGAAATATGTAGATACCATTAGTTAGAGGGTTACTTATTGCTTACGTCAGCAAGCAGCAAATAAGGGCACAGGATTTGAACTGAAGGGAACTACTTCCTATCACCAGTGGCGTTAAGATACAACACTGCATTTCACAAAGCACTGCTTTTTATCTAGTTTGTAGAACCAAGAGCAGCATATATCAGACCAATAACCACTATTTTAGTATGTATTATAGAATTTTAAAGGATTTACCTTACAAATGGTACCTAACTACTCTATAAATATGCATGTTGTGAACAAATGAATAGTTGCTATTTTTTTACAATATTGGTTTATAACGACCACACTAGAACTACTTTGCTTTATTTTCTAGAGAGCTAATGGCATGAGAAATGAGTTAACACTGCTGTGTAGTCGGACCTACAAAATCCACACCCTTAAAAATGGGTCTGTGTTTGTCCCAGTTTTACCCAGCCATTTTTTTCCCCACTGAGAAAGCCTAGCATGTGAAACTTTTCCCCTTTACCTTCTTTATTCTGATCAAAAGCATTACCAATAGACAACAATAGAAATTTTAAAAAGCTTTTTTTTTTTACTTCACTAAGCACTTTGGACTATAATGTGTACCAATAGTCTGCTGCCTCTGTTTTCTTGTTTTCTTAGATAATTTGATTTGAAACTGACACTACACCTGATGGGTTAACAAGATCTAGGCTTCAGAAAGTGACAGCTATGAGTGAGGACCATGTGTGGGGCAAAGCCTCAGAATGATGAAGGTTCCAGTGCTATAGTTGGGGCCATGTTGACTCCTTTTCAACCATTTGTCACAGACTTGAGGAGAAGAAGAAATGACTTCAAAATCAAGAGAAAACAAATACTGAAAGTCTCTACTTACATCCAAATTTTTAAAAATAAAATCTGTAGATTAACAATGTGATCATTGCTAAAGTGAAACTGTTTTTGTCTACTTGATATAGCTCTACTGGTACCCAAAATATGCCAGTCATCTATGTCTTTAAAATTCAGGGATTTTAGTTCTGTTATGGGCCTGGGGAGCGTGTCCTATCCTATAAACACATGATTAGGTGGGGGACACTTCTTAGCGAGAGCACTCACCCTTGTGAGTGAGCACTCCAGAGGTGCCACCCGTGGGCATTGGCCGGGCTGGTCTGCAGTTGACTAGGGCAGGGTAACACCAAGACATTTGTGACTCTCAGAGGATCAGAGGCTGCTTCACTGAATGAATGAATCTTGATAGTTTATTTGTTGTCTTTAGTTGACAACATGCTTCTAGCTTGAAACTGCAGAAGTAGCAAAAAGACAGTTTCAAAATATCAGATACAATATTGAAATGAGAAGCACGTGTCCTTTCTCTGCGGTCTGAAGCTACATGTAAGCAGGACACTGATGTGTCTTCCAGTTACAACTAAACAGACCTGGCTGTCAGTCATCTGCATTCTCAGTGGCTTCTGGGCTCACTTTAGGCAATACTTTCAGCCTCCTCCATGCCGATTACTTCACTCCCTTGGGGGAAATACTTTTAGAGAAGATAAAAGTAGCATTTCTCATTCTCTAAAATCACTTTTTATTTTATAGTGCTACATGCCTTTGCTGTCTGAACTAAAAAAAGTCAAAATACACAAATGCTTTTGATTTTCTTTGTAAATGGCATTTTGACTCTATAGTGTATTTGTACCTGACATCATCTCCGTTAAATCAGTTTTATTCCTGAGATGAGGGTACAGTGGAAAACATATTAGCATCATAGATTAAAACCAGTTGACAGTGGTCTCCTAAAATGCTAAATAATAAAAATTCCACCAAAAGCACCATAACAGGTTATGAAACTCCCAAGTAACTACAGCCCTAGGAAATATTTTTTAATTAAAAAAAAGTTCATAGTCTTTTATGTTACAGGAAAAAAATCCATAAATCTTTCTGACTATAAACCGCCTCACAAGTCTGAGAATATGACACTTTTACACTGATTTACCACTTTCATTATTGTCAGTTAAAATCCATATGGCTTTTAGTCTTTTACCTACCCAAAAAGGTTAGGGGGCAGGGGGTTCCTTCATAGTGCCCAGGATTTTGAGGGACATTTCCCAACCAAATTTAATTTAGCATTAAATTTTCCATAGACATATTAGGCACATCAGACCAGATTTCAACCACATTGAGATTTCAACACTGTATATCCTGACTGAAATAACTAACTCAAAAGCCTCCACTAGTGACATGAAGGGATGGTGGGAAGGGGGTTGTATATAGGTGTCGAGACACATCACAGGGACCAGTTGTGTAATTTTGCAAGTGAAACTGCCAATACTTTTTTTTAGATTGAAAACACTGTACTTTGAGTTTCCTAGAGATCTATTTACATTGAAGAATTGAGCCATCCATGGATTCATAATGAAGCACATATGATTTAGAAATGTCTACCTTGTTTCTACTCTGATAGTGGTGTTTTTATTGGGGGAGAGCTAGCTAACCTACTTGAAAGAAAAATTACTCTATTTTATAGCTCCAAGGAAGATCTGGGCATGGAATATCATGAGTCTTTCTGAGCTTCCTCATGTTTTCACTGTACCCTTTCCAACTATTTTGCCTCCATGGCAGAGAGCTTCTTATCCTATTTCTCTTCCCACTTCCAGTAAGTGAGGACAGGCTAGTGCCTATTTTGTGGGAAGGCTCTTGAGCAGAGAGAAATGAATAAAACTTTGGATTAAACCTGAATCTGTGCCACTTCTTTGAGTAGTGGTGGCGTAAATGAGACAATCTAGAAACTCTGTTTCCCAGGAATTTGAACTGTTCATTTTCCAACCCTGAACAGACAAGAGACAAGCTCTCCATTCTGTATATCTGCTCCCCTGTTGAACCCAAATTGAAAGCAGCGGGAAACTCTCCAGCATCACTCCATTCAGGCAATGATGACTGAACTGATTTTTTCTCCATCATTAACTCATTAATAAGATTGGCTTTCTTTGGTGCACCAGGACCAAACATTTCAACTGGTGGCAAAAACTGGGCACTGTGAGGTTTGCTTGCTTCTATTTGTGTGAGATCTAGGTAGCCTGGGTCTTCCAGCACGTTGATTTGGGACCCTGGGCTCAGACTAGTTCTATCAGTGAATGAATCCACACGCCCATCATAGCCTAGATCGGCTGGTGCTGAGCACTGGTGCTGAGGCCAAGGGCGTTTGCACTCTCCATGATTCTCCTTATCATCCCCACCATCTTCTTGCCCTCCTTGAAAAGAGTTCTCTGTCCAATCTGATTCCTCACTAACATTTACAGCTTTGTTCATGTCCCTCAGGAATACCACAATAACCGTGATGTTATCACTTGACCCAGCATCACGAGCTGATGCCACTAACTTGTGGGCAACCATGCTGCTGTCTCCATTATTCTCTTTCAGGTGGTCGGACACAACTTTCACTGCCTCATCAGGGTTCACGGTGTCATAGAAGCCATCACAGGCCAGAATGAGGTAGTCTTCGGTCCCATCCAGAACAGTGGAGGCAGAATCTGCATCCCCACAGATATATGGCTTATGTTCAGCATCTCCTGCGGGAAGCAGAGTGTGGGAGCATCATTAGCCTTTGCTTTACCTTGCATGCTAAGAATGTTTATGACCAATGCCATGACTCTGATCACAACTTACTAGATTGTGAACTGAATTGAC
Organism: Theropithecus gelada; assembly: GCF_003255815.1. Classification (NCBI taxonomy): domain Eukaryota; kingdom Metazoa; phylum Chordata; class Mammalia; order Primates; family Cercopithecidae; genus Theropithecus; species Theropithecus gelada. The sequence continues at coordinate 14,751,678 of NC_037684.1, forward strand.
TGGAAAGAATTTATAAAATAGTTTTTGACAAAATACTTAAATTCTCTGGTATTCAGATCTGCTTACTCCTTACTCCCAGTTAAATAATTGCTAAGTTACTGGGCATAAGTCCTTACCTAGCTTAGACTCTGAATCTGCACCTCTGGCTATGATTTAGGCTTAGCTGAGTGTAACAACAATGTCAGATCTAAGTTTGTTGCTGTACTGAAAAATTCAGTACACTATGTAGGAAAACATGGTTGATTTAGTGGATATGTTCTTTTGCAGGTGGTTTTGATTTAGTTGAAATTTGAAAACAAGTCCACATTGAAAGAAACAAACCAAAGCTCTGATCATTCTCTTCATTAAATCATTTTTGTTCTATTCTTGTTTAGAAATCAATAAATAGCTTCATGCTGCGAGCACAAAGGAAGGTTTGAGTTACACGAGATTATATACATCAAGTCTTAACTCCCTTAAGCCAGGAAGAGTTTTGTGGCTGACCAAGGCCTCACACATGGGAGCTGAATGCAGTTTTCCTGATTCCCAACCCACTTGGCTTTCTATTTTTTAATGGTGCTTTTACCCGTAACTTCTAAAGAACAGACAAAATGTATGACCATTTTTTCTCTTATATTTAGAGATTGCCATATTCTTCATCTGGCTCTGATCATCACCCCACTTCTGTCTTTATTGTTATTGTGCATTTCCCCGCTTATTAACAACTGTGAGAATTCAAGGTCTTTCTGGGCCTTTCTGTCTTCCTTTTCTTGCTTAGCTCGTCCTGTCACAGAATGACATCTGAGCTGGTCCTGAAGGGTAAGTTAGTTGTCACCAGGCAGAGAAGTTGTCTCAATTGAGGGAACAGGATAAGCAAAGGCAGAGGTAACTGTTAGGGAGTAATGTGCAGTTGGAGAGTAGGGTGCTTGGGGTAGGAGCGAGACTGCAGACCTTGGGCCCACACTAAACTAAGTTTCTATCACCAGACTACTGAGATAATTGATCATTTAGGATTTTCACATCCACAGCACTTCCAAATCTATTCCTTGTTTACATTGATTACATTCCTTTAGGTACTTTGTGAGAGCATAGCCAAAGGGTCCTTAGCCTATGAGGTAACTAAATAGCTTATGACTACAACAAGGGACTCTCATTCACTTTTTTTTTTTTTTTTTGAGGCAGGGTCTTACTCTGTCACCCAGGCTGGAGTGCAGCGGCGCAATCAGGGCTCACTGCAGCCTCAATCTTCCAGGCTCAGGTGATCCACCTACTTCAGCCTCCCAAGTAGCTGGGACTACAGGCGCACACCACCACACCCAGCTAATTTTTCTTTTCTTTCTTTTTTTTTTTTTGTAGAGATAGGATCACACTATCTTGCCCAGGCTGGTCTTGAACTCCTGGCCTTAAATGATCCATCTGCCCACCTTGGCCTCCCAAAGTGCTGGAATTACGGGCATGAGCCACCACACCCGGCTCTCATTCACTTCTTTTTTTTTTTTTTTTTTTTTTGAGACAGAGTCTTGCTCTGTTGCCCAGGCTGGAAAGCAGTGGCACAATCTTGGCTCACTGCAGCCTCTGCCTCTCAGGTTCCAGCAGTTCTCCTGCCTCAGCCTCCTGGGTAGCTGGGATTACAGGTGTATACCACCACACCTGGCTAATTTTTGTATTTTTAGTAGAGACGGGGTTTCGCCATATTGGCCAGGCTGGTCTCGAACTCCTGATCTCAGTTGATTTGCCTGCGTTGGCCTCCCAAAGTGCTGGGATTACAGGCGTGAGTCACCGCATCTGGCCTCTCATTCACTTCTTTACAAAAAATAAAAACAAAACAACACAGGGTACTGAGCAATAATTCCTAGAGTAGGGTATCATAAATCATCATTACATAGTATTATAAAAACAAGAACTGAACTCCAGATATTTACAAAGGGCTTTACTGTACAGCAGTGGCATACTGCTTAGTGGTTAACGACACCAGCACTAGAGTCAGACTGCCTGGTCCAAATCCTAGCTCTTCTATTTGTCACCTACACAACTCTCATCAATTACTATCCTTTCCATTGCACTAAAACCAAACTTTTTGACTCAGGGAAGATTAAAATGAAGATAAACTCACTTGAGTGATCTGACTATATATTCATTATTTCTAGTATCTGGTATGGGTTCTCTGACCCAAGAAAGTTGGCCAGGCTCAGTGGCTCACGCCTGTAATCCCAGCACTTTGGGAGGCCAAGGCGGGAGGATACTTGAGGTCGGGAGTCCGAAGCCAGTCTGGCCATCATGGTGAAACCTTGTCTCTACTAAAAATACAAAAATTAGCCAGGCCTGGTGGCGTGCATGTGAAGTCCCAACTACTCAAGAGGCTGAGGCAAGAGAATCGTTTGAACCCAGGAGGCAGAGGTTGCAGTGAGCCCAGATTGCGCCATTGCACTCCAGCCTGGACGACAGAGGGAGACTGTCTCAAATTAAAAAAAAAAGTTTCTGGCCGGGCGCGGTGGCTCAAGCCTGTAATCCCAGCACTTTGGGAGGCCGAGGCGGGTGGATCACAAGGTCAGGAGATCGAGACTATCCTGGCTAACATGGTGAAACCCCGTCTCTACTAAAAATACAAAAAACTAGCCGGGCGCGGTAGCGGGCGCCTGTAGTCCCAGCTACTTGGGAGGCTGAGGCGGGAGAATGGCGTGAACCCGGGGGGCGGAGCTTGCAGTGAGCCGAGATCGCGCCACTGCACTCCAGCCTGGGAGCACAGCGAGACTCCGTCTCAAAAAAAAAAAAAAAAAAAAAAAAAAAAAAGTTTCTTTCCAACATTTTACATTTCTGTTTAATCCTCAAATAGGCTAGAAAGCTCATTAGGAACTCCATGGATAACTCTGCTAGAACCAGTGTGGGCACATGCCCTATCCAGCAGGTTGCGTGATTAGATACACAGAGCAACAAACAATTACTTAATATAATTACCTGGGTTAGTATATCTATGAGGTAAGAAATTAGTCTTCGATGTTATAAACGTTCATTTCACTCCTTCCATTCACAAACATATAACCCTCTCATCTTACTCATATCTAGGCTCTTCTCCATTCATTCATTCATTATTTTTATTTTTTTATTTTGAGACGGAGTCTTGCTCTGTCACCCAGGCTGGAATGCAGTGGTGCGATCTCAGCTCACTGCAACCTCCACCTCCTGGATTCAAGCTATTCTCCTGCCTCAGCCTCCCAAGTAGCTGGGATTACAGGCACGCACCACCATGCCCAGCTAATTTTTGTATTTTTAGTAGACACGGGGTTTCACCATGTTGGTCAGGCTGGTCTTGAACTCCTGACCTTGTGATCTGTCCGCCTCGGCCTCCCAAAGTGCTGGGATTAGAGGCATGAGCCACCGTGCCCAGCCCTCATTGATTATTTCTTACAGGAGTCAAGACCATCTTTCCAAGGCCGGGCGCGGTGGCTCAAGCCTGTAATCCCAGCACTTTGGGAGGCCGAGACGGGCGGATCACGAGGTCAGGAGATCGAGACCATCCTGGCTAACACGGTGAAACCCCGTCTCTACTAAAAAAAAATACAAAAAACTAGCCGGGCGAGGTGGCGGGCGCCTGTAGTCCCAGCTACTCGGGAGGCTGAGGCAGGAGAATGGCGTAAACCCGGGAGGCGGAGCTTGCAGTGAGCCGAGATCGCGCCACTGCACTCCAGCCTGGGCGACAGAGCAAGACTCCGTCTCAAAAAAAAAAAAAAAAAAGAAGACCATCTTTCCCAAGCATGCTTTTGATTTAGTCAACTTCGCTTCTATGCTATGGTGCCTCCATAGCCTGTTAGAGCTCATCAAAACTCAATCTATTTAAGCAGAAAATGCAAAAATTTAAAAGAGATATTTAAAAATAAATAAATAAAATCCAACATGGATTCAGTGTCCTTCATCAATTTACTAAAGTTCCCATCCCCTACTCTACCTGACTATATGATTATCATCATTATTATTTTCTGAATTCCACCTCTAAAAATAAATGTGATCTGAGTCACACTGTTCCCAAAAATCTTGTTTTAGTGCTTCAATTAAAAGACTACTGCAACTGTTAGTTTGGAACAGAACATACAAAGATTTGCACAGAGAAAATGTTGCCAAAGTTCTGGCTTTTCACCTGCTCTACTGTTGGGTGTCACATTCATGACATTTCGCCCCCAAATTTGGTAGGAGGGCATGAATATCCATTTCATGGTAGAAATGGCAACATCCTTTTGTCTTCAGCCTCCTCTCTCCATATGTTAGGAAACATATCATGCTTCTGTCAACTTTGGATCATAAGTCTGAAGGACTCCTGGGGAGAAACTGTTGAAAATCTTTTCATTTTTTAAGTATCATTTCATTCCTGAGTAGAGCTGAACTCTGCCCAGGAGTCCTTTTTCTTGTCCTTTTGCAGCCCCCTATTTTATTCCATGTGGTTTCCAATTCTTTCTCAAATTCTTCAACTTCCTCATCCACTTAAGCTACTGTTTTTTGGCAAATGGCCTAATTTCCTACTTCAAAGACAAGTTGATCAGGCTTGAATTTTCTCAATTCCCCTCCCACTCCTGCCACACACACTCTCTTTGTTTAATCTGTAGCGATTCCCCCATATCAGCTACCATTTTCTCGGGGTAAGCAGTGTCCTTTTCCCGTCCTAACAGTGAGCCTGTGCTGCTGGTCCTGTCTCCCTAGGACTCTAGCTTCTCTACTCTCTCGTCTTCAATTTCTCCTCTACTTGCTGTCTTCCTTTTCCTACAAACATGCTTAAATCTAAAATCTCCTCATCCTAAAAATAGAAACAATAAAAGGGAACCCTTTCCTGAATCAGCTTTTGCCTTAAACCACCACACTATTTCCTTTCTCCCCTTCACCATCAAACTGCCCAAGAAATTAAATCTACACTTGCTCCTTTATGTTACTGCCTATTCCCGCGTGCCAGATTGTTTGTTGATTAGTAGGTTTTCCCACCTACCAATCCGTCTCATCAGTTAAATTGATACCCTCCTCCATATCCCTTTTTAGCTCTCCTCATCTCTGTAACAAACTCTATGAATGTCTCCCAGCCGCCTGTTTCTACTCTAGCCCAGCTTCCACACAAATATCTTTATAAATACAAATCTGACCCTGTGGCCCCTCTGCATATTCACCTGGTAAAGTCCAGACTACTTAGCCTTGCACATAAGGCCCTTCGCAATCTGGCAACACTGCTAATCTCTTACCACTCCCATCTCTGCTCTAACCTGTACTTGCTGTTTTTCCTAAAACATGCCATGCCCTTTCAAACCCCTGTATATTTATGCTCTCTACCTGTGTAGGGATTTCCTTCCCAGCACATTATCCTCCACATTCAACTCAAAAGTCACTCCATGTATGAAGTCTCCCTTATCCATTCTTAGATTATTTTTATTATTAAAATAGAGATGAGGTCTCACTATGTTGCCCAGGTTGGTCTCAAAATCCTGGGCTCAAGCATTCCTCCCACCTTGGCCTCCCACAGTGCTGGCTGCCACACCCAGCCTTCTGTCTGAGATTGTCACTTATTAAGGGACATTCTTCCCATCTTTAGTTTTACCTTTTAGAAGAAGAGGCTGGTATCCTCTAGTAAGTTAGTTCTGTAACAAGCATTAAAGATGATCCTCAGTCCTCTGACAAAGACAGGTCAGATCAGGCGAAACAGGTGTTTGAGCTGTCAACCTAATTCACTGGCCACTCAAGCACCCATATAATGATTATTAATGTAAATTGGTTCCACAAATAGTACAGTCCTCTGGTTCAGTGATTTTCAGTCAAGGATAGCATTTGATGGGTGTTGGGTCCTGTTAAACCTACAATGTGCATGATAAAGACTTTTCCCCACCAAGAATAATAATAATAATTCCATAGAAGGGTATACTTTAGAAATGAGAAATTTCCCCTTTTTGGCCTTATTCTAGAGTTCCTAATAAATAACTCCCTCCAGTCTAAGGTCAAGCCAACTCTCAATTTTTCAGGAGGTATTTGTAGACTCTTTTAGCTCTCTATTTCTCTTTCAGCTTTCTGCTCATATTTGGGCCACTTCACAGCTTGCCAGCACCTTCCCAAAGAGTGGGAGGAACTCAAATCAGTGGTGAAAGCTAAATCCTTTCAGATTTTCTTCAGGTTCTGGAATTTTTTGGTGATGATTAAATTTTGAGACTAGATGTGGATTTCAACCAAGTCTAATTACTTCATTTCTTTAGGGAAGCAGAGATTAAAAGCTGCAGTATACATGTAATGTACATATCACCCATATAGATATACATACTGATTTATTCTTTTTTTAAAAAATAGGAAGTGAAGCTAAGCCATGAAGCCTAAAATAATAAACCCAGGGCTCAAAGTGAGACAAAGATAGAAATAGCTTAATTCTTTGAACTAACACCCTTGCATTTTGTCCAGCCAACTTAGCTGTTTAATCTCTATGTTTTAGACTGAGTTTCATTGACTTTCCCCTTCTTTTGAAAAATTTAAGTCCCAGGGATATACGGTTCTTTGAAACCCCAGGGTTATCTGACAAATGACTGTATTCCACATACAGAAAGTAGTTTTCATATAAAAAGCACAATGTTTTTCCTATCAACTTATTCTGTTATTTATGTCATTTTAAAATTCATTGAAATAATTTAGAGGCATAAACAAAATAAATGTGGATAAAATATGGAGAAAGGCTTCCATTCTCTGGAAAATACTGATTTGACCCAAAATGCAGTGAAATAAGAAACACTGTCATTTTTTGTTTTTAAGACAGAATCTTTCTCCCTTGGCCCAGGCTGGAGTGCAGTGGCACAATCTTGGCTCACTGCAGCCTCAAACTCCTGGACTCAAGCAATCCTTCCACCTCAGCCTCCTGTGTACTAGGATTACAGGCACAAGCCACTATGCCCAGCTTTTTTTTTTTGAGATGGAGTCTCGCTGTGTCGCCCAGGCTGGGGTGCAGTGGCGCGATCTCGACTCACTGCACGCTCCGCCTCCCGGGTTCACACCATTCTCCTGCCTCAGCCTCCTGAGCAGCTGGGACTACAGGCGTCCACATTAGCCACCACACCCAGCTAATGTTTTGTATTTTTAGTAGAGATGGGGTTTCACCATGTTAGCCAGGATGGTCTCCATCTCCGGACCTCATGATCTGCCCGCCTTGGCCTCCCAAAGTGCTGGGATTACAGGCGTGACCCACTGTGCCCTGCCTTTGTTGTTGTTGTTGTTGTTGTTTTTTAAGAGATGAAGTCTTACTATGTTGCCCAGGCTGGTCTTGAACTCCTGGGCTCAAGTGGTCTGCCCGCTTCAACCTCCCACAACGCTGGGATTACAGGTGTGAGCCACTGTGCCTGCCCCAACTGTAGTTTGAAGCAGATTTGTGTACTAATGTTTAAAGGCTTCCATAAAATTTAAAATGTATAGAAACTAGGAAATTCTGCATTTCTTGATATGGTTCTCTTTCTTTTTTGTTTGTTTTGCTTTGTTTTTTTTGAGACGGAGTCTCGCACTGTCACCCAGGCTGGAGTGCAATGGTGTGATCTCCACTAGCTGCAACCTCCGCCTCCCAGGTTCAAGCAATTCTCCTGCCTCAGCCTCCCAAGTAGCTGGGATTACAGGTGCCCGCCACCATGCCCGGCTCATTTTTTGTATTTTTAATAGAGACGGGTTTCACTATGTTGGCCAGGCTGGTCTTAAACTCCTGACCTCGTGATCCACCCGCCTCGGCCTCCCAAAGTGCTGGGATTACAGGCGTGAGTCACTGCGCCTGGCAGTTCTCTTTCAATAATGGAATTTAAGTATATAAATGTACAGGTTTAACTAAATCAAACAATTAAAAGAGACATCCAATTATTATTTTAAAGAATAGTAAGCATTCTGGTAATATAAATTATCATCTCAGGTTCCCTGTATCAGAGTTAATACAGGACAATGAGCTAGAAGAGGACAGTTTGGGGAAACAAAAATTTGTTTTTCCTACCAATAGCTCTGGAGACTGACAGACTTCCATTCACCCTCCAGGCACCAAACCAGACTACGCAACCTCCAAGGGCCTCAATTCGCTGCTTTTCATCCTAAACAGCAATGCAATAAAAAGAAGCAAATAACTGGATTCAGGATTTATTCCTTTACTTTAACAGTAAACAACAGATATAATACTCATCAGCTCATGAAAAGGTTCTCCTTGTTTCTCCATTGGAGGGTGAGCACAGTTGCTGATGTAATAGCAATAACTGTAATAATTAAGGGAATCCTGGCCGGGTGCGGTGGCTTACGCCTGTAATCCCAGCACTTCGGGAGGCCGAAGCGGATGGATCACCTGAGGTCAGGAGTTCAAGACCAGCCTGGCCAACATGGTGAAACCCCATCTCTACTAAAAATATAAAAATTAGTCAGGCATGGTGGCGCAAGCCTGTAGTCCCAGCTACTCAGGCGGCTGAGGCAGGAGAATCGCCTGAACCCAGGAGGCAGAGGTTGCAGTGAGCCAAGATCACGCCATTGCACTCCAGCCTGAGCAACAGAGCGAGACTCCGTCTCAAAAAAAATAAATAAATAGTAAGTGAATCCTAATCAATAACTAGAAAATCTAAAGTAATAACTAGAGCATGGGCTCTATTAAAACAGACCATACTTACCTCTCTGTCTGGTTTGTGTGGCTTCATTAGTTCAACAGCTTGACCCTTTCTCACAAGCATAACCTGGGAATCACCCACCCAGGCCACATGTAGCATGTTGCCTCTGATGAAAGTCACCACTCCTGTGGTCCCACATCTTAAGCTCTGAAAATAGTTTAAATAAAACTAGACTCAGTGAAAAGAAATAGATACAACATTCTTATTGAGAAGCAATTTATAATTAATATAAGCTTTTCAGCTGGGAGCTATACTATTAATTATGGAATTTCACACACATACAATAATTCATTGTCTCAATGCATTTTTATATGCATGTATGTATTTATATATATATACACACATAAGTCCACCTGATCTGTGATATGCAGTGCAGGGATGATTATTAATTCTACTTTAAATACAGATAAGAAAACTATGGCAGGTTATGTGACTTGCCCAAGGGCAGGTAACTATTAGTACATAAAACAGAATTGAAATTATTTTTCCTCCCAGTCAAGCACCAAATCCTCTATACCAATCCTCAGAGTAAAAATTCTGCTCTCCATTTCATTACTGACATCGTATTTGTTCAGTGGGAGAGTCCTAGCTGTACGAAATGATATATAAAGCATGATTGGTACACAACAGATGCTCTAATCTCTGGAAATTAAGCTAAGGAGCCAAGAGACAGCTTACGTTCCCTGGAGTACTAAGATGCTTATACCTTTAAAAAATATCCTCCCGACAGTATTTTTAGAGGCCTTTGCTTTTGGAACATTGCATAAAGAACTAACAGCCTGGAATTTCACTGCAGTAGCTACCACTGTACTTAAAGCTCTTGATCCTACTATACGAAAATGACATCCCCATTTGACATGAGTCACCACCAAATGAGCATGACTTTCTGTTACTAAGGACCTGGCCTAAATTAGAACCAATGCGTCAGGGGTGGTAAAAGGCCTCTTGTATCCAATGAGAAAAACAACTTCTCTTTTCCCCTATATAGGGAAAGTTTGTTATAAATCCTCACCCACCAATAAAATATCTTCCCACACAGAATGTTCAAAAACTCAGCCCCCTAGAACACATGATAAACACACTTCAGTGCATATGCCCTGGAGAGAACAGGAGGCAGGGCTGCTTCACAACAGGAATAGCTGCTTTCTTCCCAGTGGTTAGCGGCACACGGAAGCATAAGAAGGAGAAAAGGGGCTGCTGAGACAAACCTAAATTATTCAGAACTATTGACAGAACTGAGAGACGCCAGGGTCATTGACAAAACAAATGAGGTAAACATGGTCAGAAAAAACAAACAAACAAAAAAAAACCCAATTTTGAGAAGACAGAGGAAAAAGAATAGAATAGAGGATAAAGAAGACAGAGTGATTCTCTTTGTTTCATATTGGTGATTACAGGTCACCTCTCAGGGGCCCGCCGTTGTCCTCAAATCAGATGATAAAAGCCTGCAGCTTCAAGAGAGGCAGAGTCAAGCAGAACACAGGTCCTCAAGAGACTGGGAGCTCTGAGGTCAAGAGCAGCTTTATTCTCCAGCACCACCTCTTTGTGTGGACTCTGCTGGTTACTGTTGGATTTGCATATTAATCCAAATTTAGGGGAGGGGAGAGATTAAGAATAATTCTCTTTCTTAATACCAAATAGGTCTGAATTATTGTTTCATTAATTCCAAGCCCCATTATTGCTTGTAGCATAACTATGCTATCAAAAAAATGGATTAAATAATTACCCTGATCTCTTCAAGCCTATTTTAAAAAGAGTTAATGTGCCGGGCGCGGTGGCTCACGCCTGTAATCCCAACACTTTGGGAGGCCGAGGCGGGTGGATCACGAGGTCAGGAGATCGAGACCATCCTGGCTAACATGGTGAAACCCTGTCTCTACTAAAAATACAAAAAATTAGCCGGGCGTGGTGGTGTGTGCCTATAGTCCCAGCTACTCGGAGGCTGAGGCAGGAGAATGGCGTGAACCCGGGAGGTGGAGCTTGCAGTGAGCCGAGATTGCGCCACTGCACTCCAGCCTGGGCTACAAAGCGAGACTCCATCTCAAAAAAAAAAAAAAAAATTAACTCTTTTTTTTTTTTTTTGACTTACACATTAACTCTTTTTTAAGTCACAGTGCAGGAGTCTTATTTTTTGTCTATCTACTTCTGTAATTACTTTTAAAAATTAAAAATTATTTTCTTTCTATTCACCCCCAGTTAAAAATTCAATATAGAACACTGTAGTTAATTATGTACCAATACCCAGAACAATAATTAGTTGTTTTTTTTTTTGTTTTTTTTTTTTTTTTTTTTTTTTTTTTTTTTTTTTTTTTTTTTTTACTTTTGGACCTTAATATAGAGTCCTTGCCATTTATTCAAAGTAAAAAAACTTAGGTCTGATTAACCTTCGCAATGTAGGACATGAGCTCTGACTGTTCTCCCTTATTAAGAGAAAAATCAGCTCAAGGATCATTTAAGGATTCACCCTTTCCAAGCGAATTTTCCCTCAAGAGATACACAGCAAAACACTGCCTACCCATTTAGAACCAAATGTATGGAAGTAATCCCAGTTTCTGTTTCTTTTTTAGACCATTGTTTTATTCACCATATCCAGATCTTGTCAGCAAGAGTCTGCTTAGAGAGATGGTCCTGGTGTGAACCTGACAGGCAATGGTGAATAAAAGAAAGATGAAACTCACCTGCCAAATCCAGCAATTATTACAGAAATGAATCCAGAAAATTACAGCTTGAGAGTTTCTATACAGTACATCATTGTACCCCCTGAAACTATTCCTGAGGAGGGATTTAGAACTACAACAGAATCCAATACTATGAGTCAAGAATACAGTTTGGATAATGTCTGCCCAGAAAGAGAAAATCTAAATAGCCCTTTAACCACACAGACCAAATTGAGCTCAGCTAGTGCATTTCTAGCTGGAATTTGTGAGAAAGGGGCATACCTCCCTGGCTGCTTTCTGCACAAACCGCTCATCAGTGACCCGGAAGGCCCTGCACAGGGCCTCAGCAGGATCATGCGGGAACATCTCCTGGCGGACTAAGTTAACGTGGAGGTGAATGGAGGCATAAATAGCAGCATCTACTCCCCCATGGCCATCAAACACTGCAAAGTAAGCTTGTTCTTCCTGGTCCTGTCAACGGAAACACAGAACAGTTAAGGGAGTTGGGTACAGCATGATTCAAATGAACCAATCTCCTGGCATCATTGTTGCCCATCCTTTCTCCTCCACTGCATTTGTCATTTGGAATAATGAGACTAAATGTTTTCCTTCTCTAACATGCCTGATCAACTGCTGAAATACCTACAATATTAGGGCATCTGTGTTTACACACCAGAACACTGGAACACGTCATGCCCAATTAGTTCAAGCTGAAGTGCCCTCTCTCCGTGAAAGTTGTTGTCTTGTACCATGGAAACCACCCACGTACATTTGCTTCAAAATTGCTGTTACAAGTTGGGGGAGGGGGAATAGGTAGGGTGTGAGAAGAAACTGAACAAAAGCAGCTCCAGATTGAGTGATTTTTTTCAAAATGAAAGTACTTGAATAGCAAAATTAGAACCTGAGAACAATAGAAAATATCTGGTCTTCCAACACAAGGCCAATTAAATTCAAGTTTAAAATATATAAAGATATGAAAGCATAAACATACTTCTAAACCATAATACCTTCCTCATAAATCATTCCCAGTCACACTGCATTCTCACCATAAATAGCACAGCATCTCTAAACTAGTTTACCAAACTTGAACCACATCAGATGCTCAAATGCCCTGTGTGGCTGACCACTTTGCCTCACCCCATGGTCTAAGATTTTAGTTTCACATTTCCTTGCAAAGGCAACTGCCAGAGGAGGATCTTCCAACTCTGTGCTTTGTCTTGACAAAAGAAGCCTAATCATAAGATTCCACATCAACAATTAAGCAGTTTGCTGCTTTATCATCTGCTCAAGTGTTTAAATCTCAGATCTGTCTCACTTATAAGATCTGCGACGCACTGAACTCACACTGAGTCCTAAGCTCCCTTCAGGCAAACAGTAATAATTTTCATTTGCAAGTCTTTTGACTTCTTTTTCCTAGGCTCTAAGAGCCTTGGAAGAGTCCAGGCCTGTCATTGATTCTTTTTTTTTTTTTTTTTTTTTGAGACGGAGTCTTGCTCTGTCGTGGCCCAGGCTGGAGCGCAGTGGCCGGATCTCAGCTCACTGCAAGCTCCGCCTCCCGGGTTTACGCCATTCTCCTGCCTCAGCCTCCTGGGTAGCTGGGACTACAGGCGCCCGCCACCTCGCCCGGCTAGTTTTTTGTATTTTTTTTAGTAGAGACGGGGTTTCACCGTGTTAGCCAGGATGGTCTCGATCTCTCGACCTCGTGATCCGCCCGTCTCGGCCTCCCAAAGTGCTGGGATTACAGGCTTGAGCCACCGCGCCCGGCCATGTCATTGATTCTTAAGCGAATCATGTAGTTTTCTCATCTGTTAGGCAGGGACGAGTTGCTGTCTCATGGGGATTTGGAAGGGCTACTAAAATAACAAGTATATCTGTACTTTGAAAAAGTTATTTTTATTTATTTATTTTTAGAATCAGGGTCTCACTTTGTCACCCAGGCTAGGGTAGAGTGGCATGATCACAGATCATTGTAACTTCGAATTCCTGGGCTCAAAAGATCATCCCACCTCAGCCTCCCAAGTAGCTGGGATTACAGGCAAGAGCCATTGTGCCCGGCCGGCTGAAAAAGTTACTTTTAAAAGGGTATATTACATTCACAAAAGTATCAAATATAAATGTCCATAGAATAGTAACCAAAATATTATGAAACCTTTCTCTAACACACACATTACAATTAGTTCATTTAGCAACTTTAGCGCCATTAAGAAAGGATTAAACAACTCTCTAGAAATAATACTGGCTGGGCGCGGTGGCTCACACCTGTAATTCCAGCACTTTGGGAGGCTGAGGCGGGCAGATCACAAGGTCAAGAGATCAAGACCATCCTGGCCAACATAGTGAAACCCCTTCTCTACTAAAAATACAAAAATTAGCTGGGTGTGGTGGCACACGCCTGTACTCCCAGCTACTCGGGAGGCAGGAGAATCTCTTGAACCTGGGAGGCGGAGGTTGCAGTGAGCCGAGATCGCGCCACTTCACTCCAGCCTGGTGACAGAGCAAACGAGACTCTGTCTCAAAAAAAAAAAAAAAAAAGAAATAATCCTGACAGGTAGTATTTCTATCTCTACTAAAGCAGTACTCATTTTTAAATAATTCGAAATAGCACCAGAAGAAACAAAAGGAAGCCAAATGGATTTCTTTAAAAAATAAAAAATGTATAGCTTCTTTTTAAAAAAACAACATTCACTGATGTTTTTTCCTATTACAATAATGTATGACAATTCAGACTAATAACAAAGGAAAATCACCAATAATTCCACTATACACAGATAACCAGTCTTCTTTATCTCTATATATATACATACATATATATATAAATGAAATTAGGGTCAGAATGTGCATGATATTTTATAGCCTACTTTTTGTCTTTTTTTTTTTTTAATTTTATATTTTATATTTTGAGACGGGGTCTCGCTCTGTCACCCAGGCTGGAGTGCGGTGGTGCGATCTCGGCTCGCTGCAAGCTCCGCCTCACAGGTTCACACCATTCTCCTGCCTCAGCTTCCCAAGTAGCTGGGACTACAGGTGCCCACCACCACACCCGGCTAATTTTTTGTATTTTCAGTAGAGATGGGGTTTCACCGTGTTAACCAGGATGGTCTTGATCTCCTGACCTCGTGCTCCACCCACCTCGGCCTCCCAAAGTGCTGGGATTACAGGCGTGAGCCACCGCGCCTGGCCTGTCATTTTTATTATTGGCATTTCCTCATCTCACAAAGATTTACTTAAAGACATTGTTATAAATGGCTTAAAATATGCATCTTATATGAGCATATCATAGTTATTCCCTTTCATGATTTAGATAATTTTCAATTTGTTATAAACAATGTTGTAAAAACATTTATGTCAAACAAAACATATGCCTAAGACTTTTCTGTATTTGTTTTCTCATAATAAAGAATTAAAAGTGAAATGACCAGATCAAAGAGTGTGAAAATTTATTAGGTTCTAAATATGTGTTGCCGTATTGCTCCCACAATCTGTTTCACTATAGCAAGGTGCTCCTTTCTGAGTTAAGTCCTCTGGGTTAATTTTGAAATTAGGAGGCAAAATAGAAACCAATCAAGTCAACAAACAACAATAATGCCCTTAAATATGAGTATAATCTTCAAATAGGTATAGTGATATAAGGATTGTTTATCACACAATCCTTCTGGGTTACATTTGCATGAGCATGTTACTAGAAACAAAGACATCAGTTGATCTATCTTTATAACATAAGCACCAATTACCAACCTGCCATCATTGCTGATTAGACCTTGACAGTAAGCTAAAATTTAAATTTAGCTGCTAAATAGAGGAAATATTGTGCTTTGTATAAATTACTACATTGTAATTTTTAAGTTATGGACTGAGTGAAGAAAAGAGGCAAGTGACAGGCAAAGGAAACAAACCTACTTCTGTTTGCATTAACATAATACATTTAATAGAAAAAGAAAAAGATAACAAGAAAATAGTTATTAAGCTGCCAAGGCTCATATGGATCCAATTTGTCAGATACAGAGATTCATGAAATACAATTTCAGCTACTTTCCTATCTCAGAGACCAAGATTTTAAAAAGAAAATCACATGAAATAAACTGCATCAGTCTTAAATCTTCCTTTTGTGTTTGTGTTGCTTTAGCAACATAGTAATGTGAGAACTTAATACACCATTTGATTATACTATAGAAATAGTTTGGGTTTTTTGGTTTGGTTTTTTACAAAACAGCTTCATTGAGATGTCGTTTTTTAAAATTGTTTTTTCTTTTCTTTTCTTTCTTTTTTTTTTTTTTTTTAAGAGACAGTCTCACTATGTCTGTCACCCAGGCTGGTCTCAAACTCCTGGTCTCAAGCAATCCTCCTGCATCAGCCTTCCAAAGTGCTAGGATTATAGGCGTGAGCTACCGCACCCAGCCTAATCGTTTTCTTTTTTGCTTATATGTTTATAGAATAGCTCTGGAAAGTGACACAAAAGACTACCTTGCCTCCATGGAAGGGAACTGAGTACCTGGGAGGCAAGGATAAGAGAGACATTTTTATTTTCCCAGTTTTGAACCATGTGAATGCATTACCTATTCAAAAGAACATAAAATAGTTCCTTTTCTGTTGCAAATTTGTGCCACTTTGCATTTAGCGCTACTCTAATCTACCAAAGATACAATTAGAAATATATCAGAAGTTTTCCTTTTCTAACAGGACCATGAAGGTGTTTGTTTTGTCTTTAAAATCTCACTGCCTCTCCGGAAGTGCCCTTTACCTCTAGGTTGAAGAGCATATTAAAGTCAGGAATGCAGACATGTTTGTCCTCCATTTTCCTGCGCATGTTTTTGATGGCATGGATTGATGTCTCATAATAAAGCTGGGGTCTCCTGCGGAGGGGGAAGTCTTTCACCCAGCTGCAGCAAATCTCGTGTAGTTTGCTGAAGACAGAACGGGCCAATTTCACTGTCTCAATCTCTGTGAAAGAAACACAGAAACCCCCAATGAAGAGCCTTGTAAAACTGCTTTTCACTTCTCTGCTTGGTAAAGACAGAAGTAGGTCACCTTAGTCAAGTTCCTCCTTAATAGAAGAAATTCATCCTTCTCAAGAAAAATGAAATGCTGCTTCTGAAGAGAGAAAATCACAATCTATCTAGTAGAAAATCATCAGCCTGCAGCTGCTACTAAATATTCTTATGTCATGAGGAGAAAACCTTTGGCCAGGGCTGGACCTATTCCTGGCTTGATTTCTTCCAGCTGGAGAAGTGCTCTCACCACACTGCTCCCTAGTTCCCAGCACCGGTTCCTTTTTGGTTGTTTGCTATGGTTATCACCAGGAGAGCCAAGCCTCCTATGCTTAGAAAAATAAGCAGTGATTAACACTACTTCCATAGTCCAATTAGCTGGATAAATATCGTGTTTATTGGAATATGGAAGGCCTATGAAAACAGCCCACTAACTACAGAAATAAGAAGGGTGTATGTTGCTTACCATTTGTCTTTGTCCTCTTTCTCCCTGACTTCTTCCTTTACATCCAATTCCTTTTTCTCCTATAAATGATCATTTGTAACTGAATTGTGTGTGTATATATATATTTTTTTTAATTATTACTATTATTATTATTATTTTTGAGACAGAGTCTTGCTCTTGTTGCCCAGGATGGAGTGCAATGGCGCTCTCTCTCAGCTCACTGCAACCTCCGCCTCCCAGGTTCAAGCTATTCTCCTGCCTCAGCCTCCCAAGTAGCTGGGATTACAGGTGCCTGCCATCACGCCCGGCTAATTTTTTGTATTTTTAGTAGAGTCGGGGTTTCACCATGTTGGCCAGGCTGGTCTTGAACTCCTGACCTCAGGTGATCCACCCGCCTTGGCCTCCCAAAGTGCTGGGATTACAGGCATGAGCCACCACACCCGGCCTGTTTTTTCTGTTTGATATATTTGTTTATTAAAGTTTTAGGCCATAGTTTAAATAGTTTAGCCAATAGGTTAGCAAATGAGCTAAAACTTTTATACGACTCTAAGGAAAATGTACTTAAACTCTGTCTATGCGTGTGATCCTAGATAGAAAAAGACAGAGAGCAGCCAGAGGAGCAATACTAACAGGTCTCTTGACCCTAAGCCTACCGCTTCACCTGTGTTTACCACTTCACCTATTGGGTAGAATTGGCAAGCTGACTTCTGAGGTAGACATGTACCCTCAGTAGATGGACAGATGTGTAAGCCTTTTAAGCAACACTGAATGATACTGAAGAGATTGTATTTCCTATCATTGAACCCTCCACTCAAGTTGTCCTCCACTTAAGTTGAGCTACGGAAATAACCAAAGAGAGATTAGGTTTTCTCAGGCCAGTATTTTAGAAGTTCCTCTTACATCTCAGGTGAAAAAAAAAAAAAAATCGAACTTAAATTTTCTTTTTACTGAACTAAATCAGATACAGCTTGACAGCCTGAGAAAATAAGTGCCAGATGGCAATGGCTACACATGCCTCCTCCAATCTAGAATACAAATCCCAAAGAAGAGAGAGACTATATGTTCTAGAACAGCCTGGGACCTGGACTACCAATTTGATTCTCAGTACTGTCTTTGCCTTAATCTGTGACTACATTTACCTCTTTTCTTATTCAAAATTATTTTTTAAATGACTGTATTAAAAAAGCTGACCTCAAGTTTTTGTCCTTTTTTTCCTCATTAACATAGCACAGGGTAGTAAATCCTGTCTTGTGGTTTTGTCTCTTTTATTTTTATTTTTTATTTTTTCTGAGACAGAGTCTTGCTCTGTGGTCCAGGCTAGAGAGCAGTGGCGCAATCTCGGCTCACTGCAATCTCCACTTCCTGGGCTCAAGCTATTCTCCTGCCTCAGCCTCTTGAGTAGCTGGGATTACAGGCCCCCACCAACACGCCTGGCTAATTTTTTAATTTTTTTTTTTTTGGACGGAGTCTCCCTCCATCATCCAGGCTGGAGTGCAGTGGCGGGATCTTGGCTCACTGTAAGCTCTGCCTCCCGGGTTCACGCCATTCTCCTGCCTCAGCCTCCCAAGTAGCTGGGACTACAGGCGCCCGCCACCACGCCCGGCTAATATTTTGCATTTTTAGTAGAGACAGGTTTTCACCTTGTTGGCTAGGATGGTCTCCAACTGGCTGGCCTTGAACTCCTGACCTCATGATCCACCCGCCTCAGCCTCCCAAAGTGCTAGGATTACAGGTGTGAGCCACTGCGCCTGGCCAATTTTTTTTTTTTTTGAGACAGAGTTTCACTCTTGTCACCTAGGCTGGAGTGTAATGGCACATTCTCAGCTCCCTGCAACCTCCGCCTCTCAGGTTCAAGCGATTCTCCTGCCTCAGCCTCCCAAGTAACTGGGATTACAGGCGCCCGCCACCACACTCAGCTAATTTTGTTGTATTTTTAGTAGAGATGGGGTTTCACCATATTGGCCAGGCTAGTCTTGAACTCCTGATCTCAGGTGATCCAACCACCTCAGCCTCCCAAAGTGCTGGGATTACATGAGTCACCATGCCTGGCCTTTTTTTTTTTTTTTTTGAGACGGAGTCTCGCTTTGTCGCCCAGGCTGGAGTGCAGTGGCCAGATCTCAGCTCACTGCAAGCTCCGCCTCCTGGGTTTATGCCATTCTCCTGCCTCAGCCTCCCAAGTAGCTGGGACTACAGGCGCCCGCCACCTCACCTGGCTAGTTTTTTGTATTTTTTAGTAGAGACGGGGTTTCACCATGTTAGCCAGGATGGTCTCGATCTCCTGACCTCGTGATCCGCCCGTCTCGGCCTCCCAAAGTGTAGGGATTACAGGCTTGAGCCACCACGCCCAGCCTTTTTTTTTTTTTTTTTTTTTTAAATAAGAGGGTCTCTCTCTGTTGCCTAGGCTGGAGTGGGGTGATGCAATCACAGCTCACTGCAGCCTCAAATTCCTGGGATCAAGCAATCCTTCTGCTTCAGCCTCTCAAGTAGCTGGGATCACAGGTACATGCCACCATGCCTGGCTAATTTAAAAAAAACAAACAAACTTTTTTTTTGTTAAGATGGGGGTCTTACAATATTGCTCAGGCTCATCTCAAACTCCTGGTCTCAAGTGATCCTCCCACCTTGGCCTCCCAAAGTACCGGGATTACAGGCATGAGCTACCATGCCTGTCCCTACTGTTAGCATTTTTATATAACTGAAAACCAAGGGTGAATTTAAAAGAGAAAAGATAAAGAGCAAAGACAGCCTGTGGAGGTATATACAAGAAGGAAATTGAGGTCAATAGACAATCCAATATTTTGATTGTTTTAAGCAACTACAAGTTTTATTTAAGCACTAGCTTGCCAGAGACTATTTCTTCCAGCCAGCAATTACTTGCTTGTATGACTGCAACCTATCTGGTCTCTGCAGCAGTATAGGGCCCCAGATGCAGACCCTGAGATGGACATGTCCTCATCTGACATAGCTATTAACAGAGGATTACAAAACAATCAAGTGAATTTAGAAACTTTGAGGGAGAATGGGGTAGGGTGAAACAACATATTAACTATCAGGATAGTTCCCAGATAACAATATAAACTATTATATCATTCTTTGGCTTGTATATTACTCTTATATAGATCTGCATTGTCAAGTACAGTACCTACTAACTACATGCGGTTATTTACATTTCTTTTTTTTTTTTGAGATGGAGTTTCACTCTTGTTGCCCAGGCTGGAGTGCAATGGCATGATCTCAGCTCACCGCAACCTCCGCCTCCCAAGTTCAAGCAGTTCTCCAGCCTCAGCCTCCCAAATAGCTGGCATTACAGCCCAGCTAATTTTATATTTTTAGTAGAGATGGGGTTTCTCCATGTTAGTCAGGCTGGTCTCAAAATCCTGACCTCAGGTGATCTATCTGCCTTGGCCTCCCAAAGTGCTGGGATTACAGGTGTGAGCCACCGCGCCCAGCCATGGTTATTTAAATTAATCAGTAGGGTGCAGCGGTCCCAATGTGCCAACAGCTCCAGCTACCTGGGAGGCTGAGGTGGGAGAATTGCTTGAGCCCAGGAGTTTGAGGCTATAGGATGACATGATAGCTCCTGTGAATAGCCACTGCACTCCGGCCTGGCCAACATAACAAGACCCCATCTCTTAAAAAGTAAGTTAAAATTAAATAAAATTTAAAATTCAGTTTTTCGGTCACATTAGCTCTATTTCAATTGCTTGATAACTACATGTGGCTAATGGCTCCTACATAGGGCAACACAGGCAGGGAACATTTCCATCATTGCACTGTCTATTGGACAGAGCTGGTATAGACAGATTAAACTGATTAGAGGAAGTAATATCAGTTTCCTCTAACATTTGGTAAATCACTAGATCTGTCCATACCACTCCCAGTTGCTCCTTCCCCTGTGTCCCCATTATACTTTGTTCACGCTGTCTATTAAAGCTCTTAACCACTTTTGGTAATAATAAATAGCATTTATTGAGTATCTGCTACATTCCATGCCTCTAGAACATTTCACAAATAGGTAACATCATTCTCAATCCTAGGTTTATCTGACTCGAAAGTCCATGTTCTTCATCTCCAAATTAGACTGCAGATAGCGACTGTCTTAATTGCCCTTGACAAGCCATAATATAGTACCTAGCAGACAGCAGGGTATACATTAGATGCTTGTTGAAAAAATAAATATGCAAACTGTCACATAAATTGAATAACCATTAAAATATTAAACATTTATATGCTTCTTGATTGTGTTCTGCTTCACTCATCTCAGCATCTATTTCTATAATGCTACCATTCTCTTTAAGTTACCATAACTTTAAAATTTTTTAATATCAGGAGGTCTAGTTTTCCTATCTATTACTCTTAATTTTAAAGGATGTCACTTGGTTTTTGTGTTTATTTTTCCAGGTGAACTTTCTAAACATTTTGACAAGTTTGGTCAGAAAAAACCTGTTGCTATTGTGTTTGGGATCACATTAAATTTAAAGATTTGGAAAAAATATATATCATTTTCATATTAAGTCTATTCCAGGAAAAAATTGTATTGTTTTTAAAAGTTAAATCCTTTTTATGTTGCTCAATAGAGTTTTAATATAAGTCCTTCATATTTCTTAATCACTTTATTCCTGCTTATTTATTTGCCATTTTGAATCAGACTTTGCTTTATTATAATTATTTTTCTTTTCATACCGAGCTAATTTTTGTATTTTTAATAGAGATGGAATTTCACCATGTTGGCCAGACTGGTCTTGAGCTCCTGACCTCAAGTGATCCACCCTCCTTGGCCTCCCAAAGTGCTGGGATTACAGGCATGAGCCATGTCCCGGCCAGAACTTTGCATTTCTTTTTTTTTTTTGAGACGGAGTCTCGCTCTGTCGCCCAGGCTGGAGTGCAGTGGCGCTATCTCGGCTCACTGCAAGCTCCGCCTCCCGGGTTCACACTATTCTCCTGCCTCAGCCTCCCAAGTAGCTGGGACTACAGGTGTCCGCCACCACGCCCAGCTAATTTTTTGTATTTTTAGTAGAGACGGGGTTTCACCGTGTAGCCAGGATGGTCTCAATCTCCTGACCTCGTGATCCGCCCACCTCAGCCTCCCAAAGTGCTGGGATTACAGGCGTGAGGCTTTAATTGTTATTTAAAACTACCAAACATTGCTCTTTCTTCCAATAACATTTCCTTCTTTCTTTACTCTGAAACCCTGTGATTCGGGTTTAGCCAGTTAGAGAATCCCATCCTTTGGCCACAGTGATTAGTTCAGGAATGGGAAACCATCCAAGTTGGACCAATTAGAGCAAATCCTGTGGCTTCTGTAAGAACAACTGAGAAAATCTACTCTTGTTTTCCTGCTCAACTTGAGTTTGGACAGATGAAGACCTGGATTCCCAGCAAGTCATACTGCCACCTCATGGAACCCGAAGACAAAATCAAAATGAAAGAAAGTACAGCTGAGAGTTGGAGAAATGCCAGGTTCTGTTGAGATCATTTGAAGCCTTGAATCTGCCTGTGTATCCCTTATCCTGGAAGGTAGTCAATATATTTTGTTTTGCTGAAGACAACTGAAGCTGTGTTTGTAATCATGTACAACTGACAAATTCCAGAATACACATTAAGCATAAACGTAACGTCCAAGATATATCCATCTAGGCCTACTTTATAAAGAATATTTTAAAAATTAGGAATGATATTAAATTTTATCAAATGTTTCTTTTGGCATCTTTAGAGATTACTGCTTATTTTTATTTTCCCCTATTAATATATAAGTTGTGCTATAGACTTCCCAATATTTTGTTCTTGAAGTTTTGCTCACTGTTGTTTCCCCAGTATTATTCATATATAGTAGCATATATAGTAGACCCTCAATAAAATATTCAGTGAATGAATTAACTGCTATACTCAATATACAAATATTTTACTTAAGTTTTTTTTTTTTTTTTTTAAGGCTGGGCGCAGTGGCTCATGCCTGTAATCCTAGCACTTTGGGAGGTCAAGGCCTTTTTTTTTTATTTTTATTTTTTGAGACAGAGTCTCGCTCTGTCACCCAGGCTGGAGTGCAGTGGCTCAATCTCAGCTTGCTGCAAGCTCCGCCTCCCGGGTTCACGCCATTCTCCCGCCTCAGCCTCCCAAGTAGCTGGGACTACAGGCATCGGCCACCACGCCTGGCTAATTTTTGTATTTTTAGTAGAGAGGGGGTTTCACTGTGTTAGCCAGGATGGTCTTGATCTCCTGATCTTGTGATCCGCCCACAATGGCCTCCCAAAGTGCTGGGATTACAGGTGTGAGCCACACACTCAGCCTTTTTTTTTTTTTTTTTTTTTTTGAGATGGAGTCTCACTCTCGTTGCCCAGGCTGGAGTACAATGGCACAATCTCGGCTCACCGCAACCTCCACCTTCTAGGTTCAAGCAATTCTCCTGCTTCGGCCTCCCAAGTAGCTGGGACTGCAGGTGCACGCCACCACTCCTGTCTAATTTTTGTATTTTTAGTAGAGAAGGGGTTTCACTATGTTGGGCAGTCTGGTCTCGAACTCCTGACCTCAGGTGATCCACCTGCCTTGCCCTCCCAAAGTGCTGGGATTACAGGCATAGCCACCACACCCAGCCTACTTAAGATTTTTTTATGTTGACAACTAAGACTGGTCTCTCATTTCCTTTTTTAGTCTTGGGTGGGTTCTGGTATCAGTGTTATATTATGCAAATTTTCCTTCTTTTCCTGTGCAATTGGAGCATTCATTTTAAAAAGGATTGGGACTGGGCACAGTGGTTCATGCCTGTAATCCCAGCACTTTGGGAGGAAGATTCTTGAAGGAAGAGCAAGACTCTGTCTCAAAAAATAATAAATAACTATACAATAAAAAAATAAAAACCATTGGAATTATCCGCCTTTGATCATTTGAAAATGTTCACCTTACTTGTAGAGTCACCTACTCCATGGCCTTTTGTGGGGATTGTTCCTTGATAACTTTCTCAATCTCTTTCTTCTTAGGTAACCTTTGTTAATTTTTTTTTTTTTCTAGAAAACATCCAGGTTTTCAAATTTATTTACAAAAACTTTTTATTATTCTTTAATTTCCTCTGTATTAGTGATCATTTTCCCTTCTTGTTTTTAATTTTTATAGTGGGCTGGGCTTAGTGGCTCACCACTGTAAACCCAGCACTTTAGGAGGCCAAGGCAGGAGGATCACTTGAGCCCAGGAGTTCAAGACCAGCCTGGGCAACATGGCGAGACCCTGTCTCTACAAAAAATACAAACATTAGCTGAGTGTGGTGTGCATGCCTGTAGTCCCAGCTACTCATGAGGCTGAGGTGCGAGGATCACTTGAGCCTGGAAGGTAGAGGCTTCAGCGAGCCGTGATCATACCACGGCCCTCCAGCCTGGGTAACAGAGGGAGACGCTCTCTCTCTCTCAAAAAATAAATAAATAAATAAATAAATAAATAAATAAATAAATAAATAAAATAATTTTTACACTGTGATATTTCAAATTGGTTTTTGGGTTCTTGTTGTCATTGTTTGAGACAGGGTCTCGCTCTGTTGACCGGGCTGTAGTACATAGCTCACTGTAACCTTGAACTCCTGGGCTCAAGTGATTCTCCTACCTCAGCCTCCCAAGTGGCTGGGATTACGGGTGCATGCCACCATGCCCAGCTAATTTTTAAATTTTTTGTAGAAATAGTGCCTCACTATATTGCCCAGGCTGGTCTCAAACTCCTGGTCTCAAGTGATCCTCTTGCCTTGGCCTCCCAAATCACTGGCATTACAGGCATGAGCCACCATACCTGGCCCTCAAATTGGTTTTAGGTTGTCTGGACAAAAGGTGTATCTACCAAACTAAATGTGTACTAAGTGAGATATCCAAGGTCACTTAGCAAACATTCTGTCAGGGATAATGAAAACATGAAAAGAACTTTAAGGATTTTTTTTTTTAAGTCTGTTTTTGGAAACAACCAAGAGGAGAGACAAAAGGCACTTCAGTGAGGACTTTAAGCCAGTGACAGCAGGCCTTATTCAGTATGCTCATTTCCTTCTCTGATGTTTGGATAAACACAATATGCCCCATAGAGATTCTCTGTGGTGCAGTTCACCCTGAGTGATTGGGGCTAAATAAATACAGGATTTCCAAATAGTTTAGAATAATAGTAGATCAGTCTGAATCACAGCAGTCGCATGGAGACAGTACTAGGTAATCTCTTGGAAAAATAAAAAATCAGAATAACCAATTATGTCCACCAAAAGAAAATGCTTCATTTCACTTTTTCTATCTTACAGGGATCAAAAAATTCTTCCAAAGTGGGCATGTAGGACAACACTCCAATCTTTCTAGATTAAGTATTCTCCTTCTGCAGGGAGTAGTGTAAGACATCAGTATATAAATAATTGCTGCTTGAAATGGAAAAATAAAGTAAAAAAAGGGATGCGAAAAAGTGAAAATTGTCCGAAGTAGCAGTCCACCCCCTCACAGCTGTAAATTACTCATCAGTCATTAATGTCATTGTTCTGAGCTGGAGCTGAATCAGCTGTTACCCTGGCTGGAGTGAAGCAGAATTTAATCTATCTTTTCATCATAAGGCTTTTATTCTATGCATCAGTAGCAGAGGAAAGACCAATGCTTTATAGCAAAAATTCTATCCAACTTGACTCTGGAACAATTTGGTTCTAGGTGAATCAGTTACTGTCAGTAAAAACAAGAAGAGTGATTCCTTCCTTGCCAATATTCTGTCACAATCTACAGAGATAAAGGAAGAACAGACATGTTTACTTTTATATCTGCCTCACATTCTCTGGAATCCAGCTACTCAGATTCATTAATATATGCTTTGCTCCATATATACCATGTTTAAAGGCAAATGCTTTAAATAGAACAAATCTGAAATATTAAACTTTCTTAACAATTTTGAGTAATTCTCTAATTTTTATAAAAATATTTTCTTTGATCCTGTCAAATATGTATAAGCCTAAGACATTAATAAACATGACTTCGTTAAGAAATAGAGCCTCAGCCGGGCGCGGTGGCTCAAGCCTGTAATCCCAGCACTTTGGGAGGCCGAGACGGGTGGATCACGAGGTCAGGAGATCGAGACCATCCTGGCTAACACGGTGAAACCCCATCTCTACTAAAAAATACAAAAAACTAGCCTGGCGAGGTGGCGGGCGCCTGTAGTCCCAGCTACTCGGGAGGCTGAGGCAGGAGAATGGCGTGAACCCGGGAGGCGGAGCTTGCAGTGAGCTGAGATCCGGCCACTGCACTCCAGCCTGGGCGACAGAGCGAGACTCCATCTCAAAAAAAAAAAAAAAAAAGAAAAAAGAAATAGAGCCTCATAATTTATCTGGAAAAAAAGGTACAATGATCTATGCAATTAAATCACATTTGCATATCTATCATAAAGAGTTCTGTTTATTGGTAGATATAAAATTTAATATAATTAGTGAGAAGTTGTGTTACAACTGATTTCTTGGATTTTTGTATCTTTTAACTTGATACAAAGTGAAGGTGTTTTGTTTTTTTTTTCTCTTTCTCCCAGGCTAGAGTGCAGCGACACGATCTCAGCTCACTGCAACCTCTGCCTCCTAGGTTCAACCAATTCACTTGCCTCAGCCTCTCAAATAGCTGGGACCACATGTGTGCACCACCACACTGGCTAATTTTTGTATTCTTTTTAGTAGAGATGGGGTTTCACCACGTTGGCCAGGCTGGTCTCAAACTCCTGACCTCAGGGGATCTGCTCGCCTCGGCCTCTCACGCTGGGATTACAGGCATGAGCCACTGCACTTGGATTTTTAAAGGTAAGCTAAACATTTCTCAGGTTTTGCTCAAATTCTCCCTCACCTACTCATCTTTTTTGTTATATCTTCGCATTCTTCACTTTAATATTTCCATTCATGTAGGTATTACTTATGACAATCTCCTGTTGCTCCAGTTACCTTCTAAATACTACTCTACCTTTTTCAAAATACACTTGTATTTTTCTCTTCTCCCCTCCTTTTATTGATTTATTTGAAAAAAGTTGCATTTTTTTTTCTCCTGCTACCACTATATAAACAACCAGCAGGTAAATGTAATTAGATTTAGTATTTTGCAGATATTTTCTGTGGACCACTACACATAGAAGATTCTAATATTTTTAAACAAATAATGTAGAAAGGTACTCACCCACAGTCCCTTCTGTGCCATCCGTTTCCTTTGGGATATAATGTGCAGAAAGATCACTCTGAAGGACTTCATCCGATGTGGCTCTGGCTAAAGCAGCAGCCAAAAAGGAAGGGCAATTACTGAAAGAAAAAAAGGCTATTTTCAGCAAAAGAATTAGGAGGTAATACATTTAACATTACTAATAATTACATATTAATTAGAACATTGTCTCAAAACAAAATTATACCTTTAAACAATATTCAATAAATATTTATTGAGTAGGCACTTTGGGCACTGGGTATATATTGATACATAACACAGACATGGCTCCTTACCTATAGGAGCTACAGGCAGATGACAAACTAATAGGATATAACTTAAAAGTGGGATACGCTTTTTTTTGTTTTTTTTTGTTTGTTGTTTGTTTTTTAGATGGAGTTTTGCTCTGTCACCAGACGGAGTTTTGCTCTGTCGCCCAGGGCTATGGTGTGATCTCGGCTCACTGCAACCTCCGCCTCCTGGGTTCAAGCAATTCTCCTGCTTCAGCCTCCCGAGTAGCTGGGACTACAGGCATGTGTCACCACGCCCAGCTAATTTTTGTATTTTTAGTAGAGACAGGGTTTCTCCATGTTGGTCAGGCTGGTCTTGAACTCCCAACCTCAGGTGATCTGTCCACCTTGGCCTCCCAAAGTGCTGGGATTACTGGCATGAGCCACTGCACCCAGCCCAGGATAAGTTTTATAGAGGAAACAAACAGGATACAATGACAGAGAATAATAAAGAGGGGTATGTACTTAGATGGAATGGTCAGGAAAGCAACACCTTAAAGGATGAAAAAGACTCAGTTACGTGGGAGTGGGAAGTTAGGAGAGAATACTCCAGGCAGAGGGAATACAATTTATACAGAACCTTTTTTTTTTTTTTTGAGACAGAGTCTTGCTCTGTTGCCCAAACTGGAGTGCAGTGGTGCAATCTTGGCTCACTGCAATCTCTGCTTCCCAGGTTCAAGCTATTTTCTCATGCCTTAGCCTCCCAAGTAGTTGGGACTACAGGTGTGCATCACCATGCCTGGCTAATTTTTGTATTTTTAGTAGAGATGGGGTTTTACTATGTTGGCCAGGCTGATCTCGAACTCCTGACCTCAGGTGATCCATCCTCCTCAGTAGTCCCAACTACTCAGGAGGCTGAGGCAGGAGAATCACTGGAACCCGAGATGTGGAGGTTGCAGTGAGCCGAGATCGTGCCATTGCACTCCAGAAAAAAAAAAAAACTATGGAAATATCTGAGATGTCCTAGTCAAGGTGTCAAATGGTTAACTGGATATTCTAGTCTGGCATTTGAGATGTTAGGAAATTTGGAACTTGCAAATGTATGAATGATATTTAAAGCTACAGCAATAGAAAAGACCACTGATACAGTTTCGGTATTTCAAATTTCATGTTAAAATCTGATCCCCAATGTTCAAGGTGGGGCCTGGTTTGGGTCATGGAAGCAGATCCCTCATGAATGGCTTGGTGTAGTCCTTGTGGTAATGAGTTAATTTTTGTGCCATTAGTTCCTGTGAGATCTGATTATTACATTAAAAAGAGCTGGGCACCTCCTACCCTCTCTCTCTCATTTCCCAACGTGTGATCTCCACATGAGGGCTCCCTTTTGCTGTCTGCAATGAGCGGAAGCTTCTTAAGCCCTCACCAGAAGCAGATGCTGGTGCCGTGCTTCTTGTGCAGCCGCAGAACTGTGAGCCAAATAAACCTCTTTTCATTATAATTTACCCAGCTTCAGGTATTCCTTTATAGCAATTCAAAGCAGACTAAGACAATCATATAGGAAGAAAACATAAAAAGAGAATTGCTCTAGATCAGTGATCTCTATGTGCCTCCTGGCTTCCCCCTCTGGGAACGAGAAGATTATCCTATGCCACACCATTGTATATTGGGTTATAGTGGGAAAGGGAGTAGATAAATTGCCTCTTTAGTTCACAGGTTTTCAGTCAAGTGGAACAATAGTTAAGGAGCTGTCATTAAGAAACTAGCACTCCAGGCCAGGGGTGGTGGCTCACACCTGTAATCCCAGCACTCTGGGAGGCTGAGGTGGGCGGGTCACAAAGTCAGGAATTTGAGACCAGCCTGGTCAACAGGGTGAAACCCTGTCTCTACTAAAAATTTAAAAAAAAAATTAGCTGGGTGTGGTGGCAGGAACCTGTAATCTCAGCTACTAGGGAGGCTGAGGCAGAAGAATCATTTGAACCTGGGAGGTGGAGGTTGCAGTGAGCTGAGATCATGCCACTGCACTCCAGCCCAGGCGACAGTGCGAGACTCTGTCTCAAAACAAACGAACAAACAAACATACAAAAAGAAAACAAAAAACTAGTACTCCAGCCCCACAGGCTACCCTTGGCAGATATCCCCCTAGGCCATCCAAGCAGCCATGTGCCTGTGTCCTGGGCCTGAGAAGCAGCTCTGTGAGCCACGACCAGCAGGCACACCCCCAAGCAGTAACATTCGCATTCCCATAACCTGATAAACAGCCTTACAGGCCCATTCCTGGAGGACATGACCCTAGGCCTGCCCATGCCCAGGGCCTGAGAAACAGGCTGGCAGGTCTTCTTCCAGTGGATATGACCCCATGCTGGCCAAGAAACTGTGTGCCTGCACCCAGAAGAGGAACAGCCTGGAGGTCCCACCCCAGGTTGTCATACCTCCAAGCTGGGCAGCCATGCACATGTGCCCCCAGCCAGAGTAACAGTCCATGGCCACAGCCTCAGCAAGCTAGACCCCAAGCTGGTCAACCCATGATGTGCATACACATGTCCCTGACCTAAGAAATAGTCCAATGGTCCCAACCCCAGTAAAGCTACATGACTGCTGCCATAAACTCTAACAGCCTAGGCCATTGGGACACTCACAAACATCGCTAGTGCAGATTACAGCAAAAGAAATTATACCACCATGTCCACCTGAACCATAGCCACTGCAGCCATCCAAATGACACCCCAAGACCCATCCACATGACTAAATCTTTCCCTATGAAAGCTACTCCATAACATTGGAAGAGGTGACTGTTCCACCAGATGTGTAGAAATCAACATAGGGACACATCAAATGTGAAAAACTGAGGAAACATGACTCCTCCAAATGCACACAATAATTTTCCAGGAACAAACTCCAATCATAAGGAATATGTAAAATGCCAGAAAAAGAATTCAAAATAATAATCTTTTCTTAAAAATTTGAGATGAAGGTCTCACAATGTTACACAGGCTGGAGTGCAGTGGCTATTCACAGGCATGATCCTACTATTAATTGGCACAGGTGTTTTGATCTGCTCCATTTATCTTTCTTTCTTTTCTTTTTTTTTTTTTTTTTAAGAGAGTCTCACTCTGTTGCCCAGGCTGGAGTGCAGTGGTACAATCTCGGCTCCCTGCAACATCCACCTCCTGGGCTTAAGCAATCCTCCCACCTCAGCCCCCCAAGTAGCTGGAACTACAGGCATGAGCCACCAGCTTAATTTTCATATTTTTTATAGAGATGAGGTTTCACCATGTTGCCCAGGCTGGTCTCGAACTCCCAAGTTCCAGCAATTCACCCATCTCAGCCTCCCAAATTGCTGAAATTATAGGTGTGAGCCACCACACCTGGCTGACCGGCTCTATTTCTGACCTGAGCTGGTTCATCCCTCCCTAAGCAACCTGATGGTTCTCTGCTTCCAGAAGGTCACCATATTGACGCCAAACTTAGTGTAGATACCAGATTAGCATAGTACACTACAGGCCAGAACTCTTGGACTCAGGTAATCCTCCTGCTGCAGCCTCCCAAGGAGCCAGGACTATAGGCATGAGCCATCACATGTGGCTCAAAATAATCATCTTAAGGAAACGCAGTGAGATACAAGATAATACATATAGAACAGTTAACAAAAATCAGAGAAATTCAACAAAGAGATATCATAAAAAAACAACCAACTAGGAATCTTAGAGCTGAAGAATTCAATGAATGAAATAAAAAATACAATAAAGAGCTTCAACAGCAGACTAGACCAAACAGAAGAAAAAATTTTTGAACTTGAAGACAAATCTTTTGAAAAAATTCAGGCAGAAAAAAAAAAGAAAGAAAAGAAAAAAGAATGCAAAAAGCATATAGGATTTATGGAACACCATTAAGCAAACAAATAATTGCGTTATGGGCATTGCAGAAGGAGAAGAAAAGAGAGATGGTGTAGAAAATATATTTAATGACATAATAGCTGAAAACTTCCTAGGTCTTGGGAGAGACATGGATATTCAGATTCAGGAAGCTGGAAATAAATTCAACCCAAACAAGTCTTCTCTAAGGCACATTATAGTCAAAAAATAATTTTTTTTTTTGAGATGGAGTTTCATTCTTGTAGCCCAGGCTAGAGTGCAATGGTGTAATTTTCAGCTCACTGCAACCTCTGTCTCCCGGGTTCAAGCAATTCTCCTGCCTCAGCCTCCAGAGTAGCTTGGATTACACGCACCCACCATCATGCCCAGCTAATTTTTGTATTTTTAGTAGAGACAGGGTTTCACCATGTTGGTC
This sequence comes from Theropithecus gelada, assembly GCF_003255815.1. NCBI lineage: Eukaryota > Metazoa > Chordata > Mammalia > Primates > Cercopithecidae > Theropithecus > Theropithecus gelada. The sequence continues at coordinate 14,783,039 of NC_037684.1, forward strand.
AGGCTGGTCTCAAACTCTTAACTTTAGGTGATCCACCTGCCTTGGCCTCCCAAAGTGCTGGGAATACAGGCATGAGCCACCACACCCAGCTGTCAAATCATCAAAAGGCAAAGACAAAGAAATAATTCTAAAAGAGAATTCCTTTTCAAAAGAAAAGCATCAAGTCACATATAAGGGAATTTCCATTAGACTAGCAGCAGATTTCTCAGCAGAAATCTCACAGGCCAGGAGAGAAAGGGATGATATAGTCAAAATATAGAAGGAAAAAAAAAACCCAGCTAGCCAAGAATATTATACCCAGGAAAGCTATTCTTCAAAAATGAAGGAGAAATAAAATCTTTCCCGGACAAGCAAAAAATAAGAGAATTCATCACCACTAGTCCAGTCCAGGAGAAACATTCAAGGGAGTCTTACACCTGGAAGTAAAAAGATGATAACTGCCCTCATGAAAATATGCGAAATTGGCCGGGCACGGTGGCTCAAGCCTGTAATCCTAGCACTTTGGGAGGCCGAGATGGGCGGATCACGAGGTCAGGAGATTGAGACCATCCTGGCTAACACGGTGAAACCCCGTCTCTACTAAAAAATACAAAAAACTAGCCGGGCGAGGTGGCTGGTGCCTGTAGTCCCAGCTACTGGGGAGGCTGAGGCAGGAGAATGGCGTAAACCTGGGAGGCGGAGCTTGCAGTGAGCTGAGATCCGGCCACTGCACTCCAGTCTGGGCGACAGAGCGAGACTCCGTCTCAAAAAAAAAAAAAAAAAAAAAAAACACAAGGAATTATACACATTTCAAACATAGAGACGTTCCATGAAGGCAGGAATGTTTGTCTCTTTGATTCACTGCTGTATCCCCAGAGCCTACAAANAAAAAAAAAAAAAAAAAAAAAAAAAAAAAAAAGAAAATATGCGAAATTATAAAATTCACCAGGAGAGCCAACAGACAAAGGAGAAAGAGAAAGGAATAAATAATCTTATCACTACAGAAAACTACCCAACTACAAAAATAAATAATAAGAGGGGAAGGAACAAAGGTTACACAAAATAATCAGAAAACAATCAATAAATGTCTGGAATAAGTCGTCATCTATTAATAATAATCTTGAATGTAAAATGGATAAAATTCCCAATTAAAAGAAACTGGCTGAATGAATTTAAACAACAACAAAACAAACAAAAGCAAAACAAAAACAAAAACAAGACCCAATTATATGCTGTCTACAAGAAACTCACCTCGGCCGGGCGCGGTGGCTCAAGCCTGTAATCCCAGCACTTTGGGAGGCCGAGACGGGCGGATCACGAGGTCAGGAGATCGAGACCATCCTGGCTAATACGGTGAAACCCCGTCTCTACTAAAAAATACAAAAAAAAAAAAAAACTAGCCGGGCGAAGTGGCGGGTGCCTGTAGTCCCAGCTACTCGGGAGGCTGAGGCAGGAGAATGGCGTGAACCTGAGAGGAGGAGCTTGCAGTGAGCTGAGATCCGGCCACTGCACTCCAGCCTGGGTGACAGAGCGAGACTCCGTCTCAAAAAAAAAAAAAAAAAGAAACTCACCTCATCTGTAAGGACATACACAGACTGAAAGTGAAGGGATGGAAAGAGATATTCCACGCAAATGGAAACCAAAAGCAAGCAGGAATAGCTATATTTACATCAGCTAAAACAGACTTTAAGTCAAAAGCTATAAAAAGAGACAAAGAAGGACATTATATAGTAATAAAGGGATCAAATCAAAAGCTGTAACAATTGTAAATATACATGCACCTAAGACCAGCACACCCATATTCATAAAGAAAATACTATTAGATCTAAAGGAAGAGACAGATGCCAATACAATAACTGCTGGGGACTTCAACCCCAACTCAGCATTGGAGAAATCATCTAGGCAGAAAATCAACAAAGAAACATCAGATAAACCATAGCATAGCCCTAATAGACATTTACAGAACATTTCACGCAACAGCTGCAGAATATGCATTCTCTTTATTAGCACATGGAACATTCTCCAGGATTGACTATATGTTAGGACACAGAACAAGGCTAAATACATTTTTTTTAATTGAAGTCATATCAAGTATCTTATCTGACCACAATGGAATAAAACTGGAAACCAACAAGTGAAACATTCAAAATTACACAAATACATGGAAATCAAAAAACATGCTCCTAAACAACCAATGGGTGAAGGAAGAAATTAAGAAGGAAATTGACTAATTCCTTGAAACAAATGAAAACAGAAACACAACATACTAAAACTTATGGGACTCAGCCAAAGCAGTATATAATATATCTCTGCAGTAAAAATATCTATGAAAATTGAAGTTAAATTTTTAAAAACTTCCTGTGACCATAAGGCTCCAGTGTTAAACATTTTCTTTTTCATTGCATTATCAGTATAATTATTGGTACACAAATGATCTAATATAGTATAAATTTTGATAAACATAAAAATTAAACTTTTATGGGAGGTTTTTGTTTTTTTTTTTTTAAGGGAAGAAACCTTACCTAAGAAATCTTATCTGCCACGGTCTTGGCCTCAATGAGATCTTGGATCTCAAGCCTGAGCCTAATGCCATCATGGGATTAGACTTTGGGAAATCTTAGGGGATGTGGGTGAGTGTATTTAGCACATGGGAAGGATGTGAATTGTGTGGCCAGAAAAGACTGTGGCAGATTATTTTTTAAAAGGCCACAACAACATTCCTGGTCCCACATGCTATTTTAGAACTTTGCCATTCCCCATAAAAAAATAGAGTCTGTTTCCCTTCCTAACCTAAACATGCGTGAGGTGTGGTGACTACTCAGATGAAAACAATGTAGCAACAGTGATACTGTATGACTTTTAAAGTTTGTTCATAAAAGGCCATGGCTTCTTCTTTCTTCCTCTGTCTCCCTCTGGATACTTGCTCTTGATACTCAGCCAAGCCATCAAGCCACGAGGAATCCCAAACTAGCTCACGTGAGAAACCACATGAACAGGTTCATGTGGATGTGGCCTGAGGTCCCCCGGCAGTAGCCATTATCAATTGCTTGACATGTAAGTTCACAAGCCTTCAGATGATTCCAGTCCCTCAGCCTGAGTCTTCCAACTGAGGCCCCAGTTGGAACAGAGATAAGGTGACCTTGCTTTACCCAGTTTTAATTTCTGACTGAAAGACACTGTGAACATGATAAATAATTGTTTTATGCCACTCAGTTTTGTGGTAACTCACAATACAGTGACAATAACTGAAAACCCAATATTTAGAAGCTTAGTAGAAGATAAGGGACGTATAAAAACTAAAGAGAAATGGCAAAATCTGTAAAAGGAGAACCAAGATAGTAGAGAGTATTTGAAGGAGAGAGTAGTGAACTCTGTCAATTGCTGAGAGGTCAAATAAGTGAAAAAAAAAAAAAAAAAGGCCAGGTGCAGTGGCTCATACCTGTAATCCCAGCCCCTTGGGAGGCCAAGGTGGGTGGATCACCTGAGACCAGGACTTCAAGATCAGCCTGGCCAACATGGCGAAACCCTGTCTGTACCAAAAATACAAAAATTAGCTGGGTGTGGTGATGCACGCCTATAATCCCAGCTACTTGGGTGGCTGAGGCGTGAGAATTGCATGAACCCAAGAGGCAGAGGTTGCAGAGAGCTGAGATCACGCCACTGTACTCCAGCCTGAGTGACAGAGTGAGACTGTCTCAAAAAAAAAAAAAAAAAAAAAAAGGCCAGGCGCGTGGCTCACGTCTGTAATCCCAGCACTTTGGGAGACTGAAGCGGGCAGATCACGAGATCAGGAGTTCAAGACCAGCCTGACCAACATGGTGAAACACTGTCTCTACTAAAAATACAAAAATTAGCTGGCACGGTGGCACACACCTGTAATCCCAGCTACTCGGGAGGCTGAGGCAGAAGAATTGCTTGAACCCAGGAGGCGGAGGTTGTGGTGAGCTGAGATCATGCCACTGCACTCCACACTCAAGCCTGGGCACCAGAGCAAGACTCCATCTAAAAAGAAAAAACAAAAAACAAAACAAAACACAAAAACAGAAAAATAACTATCTTTTCAAGAAATGGTCAAATGGTGCTGGAAAAATTGGATATCCACATGCAAAATAATCAAGTTGGATCCCTTCCTTACACTATAAACAAAAATTAACGCCAAATGCATCACAGACCTAAATGTAAAGCTAAAACTACATAAAACTCCTAAAAGAAAACATTGGAGTAAATCTTCATGACCTTGGATTAGGCAATGGTTTTCTTAGATCTGACACCGAAAGCACAAGCAGAAAAGAAGAAAATGTTAAATTGGACTACATCAAAATTTAAAACTTTTGTATCACAAATCAGTAAAGTGAAAAGACAACCCACAGACTGGTAGAAAATATTTGCAAATCTGCCAGGCATAGTGGCTTATGTTTGTAATTTTGGCACTTTGCGACAGTAAGGTTGGGGCCAGGAGTTTGAGACCAGCCTGAGCAACTTAACAAGATCCTGTCTCAAAAACAAACAACAAAAAAATAGCTGGGTATGGTGGGCACACCTGTAGTCCCAGCTACTTGGGACGCTGAGGCAGGAAGATCGCTTAAGCCCAGGAGTCTGAGGCTGCAGTGAGCCATAATCATCGTTATATTACAGCCCAAGAGATAGTGAGACCCTATCTCAAAACAAAAAAAAATTGCAAATCATATATCTAATGAGACTAGTATCCTGAATATGTAATGAATCCTTATATTTCAATAATAAAAAGACAACCCAAAGGGACTGAATAGGCTTTTTTCCAAAGAAGATATACAAATGGCCGCCAATAGGCACATGAAAAGATGTGCAATATCTGTGACAATAATTGGAAATATATATTTGTCCTCTGCCTTGATTCCTGACACAGAGCCCCTAAAACCCTTTTGATTTCCTGAATGATAGGGGTACTGGAAGCATCTTCTAATATTTAGTCTTTGCACCTGGTTTCTGACATACAGCTTCTATGTCAGAGCTTGGAATTTCCTGTATAGTCTATGAATGCCTTTTGGTCTTACGAAGCAGTTCTTGGTGGGCTACTGGATAGCTTCAGGATGGGAACTGGTCATCAGAAAGACCAACCCATAACAAGAGGCCTGCAATATTCAACCCTATTCCCATTTTCTAGGGAAGGGAGAGAGATGGGAGATTGACTTAATTATTTGAACATGCCTACATGATGAAGCCTCCATGCAAATCCCTAAAAGATGGGATTTTGGGAGCTTCTGGTTTGGTGAACGTAACTATGTGCCACCTCCAACAGAACCTCTTATGTTTGGGATCCTTACCCTTCAGGACCTCACACTGTGTATCTCTCTTTATCTGGCCGTTCATTTGTATCCTTTATAATATCTTTTCACAAACCAGTAAACATAAGTGAATGTTTCCCTGAATTTTAAAGACATTATAGCAAATTATTTAACTTGGGAGAAGGTTGTATGAACCCTTGATTTATAACCAGTTGGTCAGAAGTTGAGGAGGTCCAGACTTTTAACTGGCATCTGAGGTGGGGCATCTTGCAGGACTGAGCCCGTATCCTGTGGGGTCTGTTGTAACTCCAGGCAATTAGTGTCAGAATTGAGTTAAATTGTAAGACACCTAATTGATGTCCAGGAAGGAACAGAGAATTGGTTGGTGGGAAAACCCCACACACATTAACTGTCAGAAGTGTGTGAGGCTGGGCAAAGTGGCTCACGTCTGTAATCCCAACACTTTGGGATCACAAGATCACCTGAGGTCAGGAGTTCGAGACCAGCCTGGCCAACATGGTGAAACCCCGTCTCTACTAAAAATACATAAATTAACTGGGTGTGGTGGCATGCCTATAATCCCAGCTACTTGGGAGGCTGAGGCAGTAGAATCGCTTGAACCCGGGAGGTGGAGGTTGCAGTAAGCAGAGATCATGCCACTGCACTCCAGACTGTATGAGAGTGAGACTCAGTCTTGAAAAAAAAAAAAAAGAAGTGTGTGATTGTATAGAAAAACAGGTTTTTTCTTCCCCTTTTAACATCATTAGTCATTAGGGAAATGCTAATCAAAACCACAATGAGAAACCATTTCACATCCACTAGGATAGCTATAATAAAATAGCTATAACAAAAAAGACAATTAGTAATAACAGGTGTTGGCAACTATATGGATACATGGAACTCTGGTACATTGCTAGTGGAGATGTAAAGTGGTACAGTTGCAGGCCGGGGGCGGTGGCTCAAGCCTGTAATCCCAGCACTTTGGGAGGCCGAGGTGGGCGGATCATGAGGTCAGGAGATCGAGACCATCCTGGCTAACATGGTGAAACCCCGTCTCTACTAAAAAATACAAAAAACTAGCTGGGCGAGGTGGCGGGTGCCTGTAGTCCCAGCTACTTGGGAGGCTGAGGCAGGAGAATGGCGTAAACCCGGGAGGTGGAGCTTGCAGTGAGCCGAGATTGCACCACTGCACTCCAGCCTGGGCGACAGAGCGAGACTCCGTCTCAAAAAAAAACAAAAAAGAGTGGTACAGCTGCTTTGGCAGTTCCTTAACATTTTAAACATAAAGTTACCATATGGCCGGCCCAGCAATTCCACTTCTAGGTATATATGCATGAGAAATAAAAACATATATCCACAAAAAACTCATACATTAATGTGCATAGCAGCATTGTTTATAATCGCCAAATAGTAAAAACAACCAAGTGTCAATCAATTGATGGATAAATAAAATGCAATATATTCATACAATGGAATATTAGCCATAAAAAGGAATGAAGCACTTATACCTTCTACAATGTGGATGAACCTTGAAAACACTATGGATAGCAATAGAAGCCACTCACAAAGACCACTTATTATAGAATTTGTAATTCTATAACATGAATTATATGAAAAGCCCAGAATAGGAAATCTATAGAAGCAGAGAGTAGTGGTAGCTTAGGGCTGGAGGGGTGGTAGGAATGAGGAGTGACTGCTAATAGGTAGGGGGTTTCTTTCTGGGGTGATGAAAATTTTCTGGAACTTAGGGTGATGGATGAACAACTGTGATTATATTAAAATCCTTGAATTGTACACTTTTTTAAAAAGGCGAGTCATGTGAAGCAGTGGGAGTAGAGAAGGAACAAAGAAAACTATGACCGGTTGTGATCAGTTAGTTGTAAACTTTAAATGGGTAACTTTTATATTATGTGAATTATATCTCAGTAAAGACAATAAAAAAATTACTGACTTTGTCAAGAACCATTGAATAGTAAAAGTGAAAATCAGGCTAGAATGGGTTACGGAGTTGGGGGCAGGGAGGTTTGGCACAGAGGGGAAACAGAGATAGGGGGCAGTAACTGATAGGGGATGGGAGAAAGGGAAAGTCTTTGTTGTTTTAGGATGGTGTGGAATTTGACTGTAGGATGAGGCACATTTCCTTAGTTGGAAAAAGAAGAAAATCAATACAGACGCAGGTACATTTTTAGATGTTAGCAGGAAATGACGGGTATTCCCATTTAATGATTTGAAACAACAAATATTTATTGAGGCCTACCAGGCACTGTTCTAGTGCTCAGGATATATATATGAACCAAAAAGAAAAAAAAAAAAAACGCCCTCTTAGAGCTTACATTCTAAAGAAGGACTTCTCAATGAAGTATGAGGCAAGATCCATTTTCAAAACTTTCTCATGTATCAGAATCACCTGCAGGGCTTCTTAGAACACAGATTGCTGGGCCCCATCCACAGAGTTTCTCACTCAGTAAGCCTGATGTGAGGCCTGTGAATTTTCATATTTAACAAGTTAAACATGAACTCATGCTGCTGGTCTGGGAACCAAATTTTGAGAGCCACTGTATTAAATCACAAACTAGGTCATGAGGGTAGAAAGGGAGGAGGAGGGATGAAGTCAATGTAGATATGAAATAGTCATATCAGAAAGTAGTAGGACTGTCACACAGTGCTAAGAGACTGTGGGAAGTTTGAGATAATTTTTAAATAAAACCAGTTTTTCTGATGGCATGACTTTTTCATCTATGTTGGCACATGCATAGGTAGAAAGAACCATCCAGTTCATCAAGACTTGCAAGATTGGCGGTTTATTCGAGGTTCGTTTTTGGTTTTTATTTGTGTGTTTTCTTTTTTGTTGTTTTGTTTTTTATTTCAGTTTTAGAGAAATGTCTCTGACAAGAAGGATTTGGGGTTTTGCAAGGTAGCACTATAAAGTGAAGGAGAGAAATGGAGATTTGGAATTTTCATTTTTGATTTTTGAGACAGGGTCTCACTGTATCACCCAGGCTGGAGCATAGTGGCACGATCTCGGCTCACTGCAATTTCTGCCCCCTGCCAGATTTGTTATCTTTTTTTTATTCACTTTTTATTTTATTCAATCATCTTTGGCTAGAGATTTGGTATCTTTAAAAAAAATTTTTTTTTAACTTATTTTTAGAGACAGAATATTGCTCTGTTTTCCAGGCTGGAGTGCAGTGGCACAATCATAGCTCAGTGCAGCCTTGAACTCCTGGGCTAAAGAGATCCTCCTACCTCAACCTCCTGAGTAACTGGGATTACAGAGAGCCACTGCATCAGGCAGAATTGAATATGTTTTTAAGATACTAAAATCTTAAAGAACAGACTTGAGTTGTAAATCAATGTAGTCTAAATGTAATTAAAGAATTGTAAGTGGGAGTACTTGGGCACAAAATCTAGGGCAGAATGTTGTAGTTTGAGAGCAGGATGCTTGTGTACAAGATTTTTGAGCCGATGCAATTTTTGATAAGGAGGTCTAGATGAGTCCAAATAAGTGAGTGGTTCAGGAATACATAAAATGGCAATGCTTACATTCTATGTCTTCGAGGAAAAAAATGAGAAAATTATTTGATTATTCATTAATATTTCTTTTTCTTTTTTGAGACAAGAGTCTTGCTGTGTTGCCCAGACTGGAGTGTAGTGGTGCAATCACAGCTCATTGCAGCCTCAAACTCCTGGGCTCAAGCAATCCTCCCACCTCAGCCTCCTGTGGAGCTACGACTACAGGTGCAAGCCACCATGACCCATGCCCCCTTTTTTGGTTTTTAGAGACATAGTCTCACTATGTTGCCCAGTCTAGTCTTGAATTCCTGCTCTCAAGCGATCTTCCCACCTCAGCCTCCCAAAGTACTTACAGGTGTGAGCCATTGCACCCAGCTATTCATCAGTATTTTTCAAATTGCAGTTTATGATCCATTAGTGGGTAATTAAATAAATGTATGAATTGTGACCAGCATTTTTTTTTTTTTTTTTTGAGATGAAGTCTCGCTCTTGTGCCCCAGGCTGGAGTGCAATGGCACGATCTTGGCTCACTACAACCTCTGCCTCCCGGGTTCAAGCAATTCTCCTGCCTCAGCCTCCTGAGCACCTGGGATTACAGGCGCGTGCCACCACGCCCAGCCAATTTTTGTATTTTTAGTAGAGACGGGGTTTCACCATGTTGGCCGGGTTGGACTTGAACTCCTGACCTAAGGTGATCTGCCCGCCTCAGCCTCCCAAAGTGCTGGGATTACAGGCGTGAGCCACCGTGCCCGGCCTATGACTAACATTTTTTTTTGTTTTGTTTTTGAGATGGAGTCTTACTCTGTCACCAGGCTGGAGTACAGTGACACGATCTCAGCTCACTGCAACCTCTGCCTCCCGGGTTCAAGCAATTCTCCTACCTCAGCCTCCGGAGTAGCTGGGACTACAGGCAGATGCCACCACGCCCAGCTAATTTTTGTATTTTTAGTAGAGACGGGGTTTCACCATGTTGGCCAGAATGGTCTCGATTGCTTGACCTCATGATCCGCCCGCCTCAGCCTCCCAAAGTGCTGGGATTACAGGCGCGAGTCACTGCACCTGGCATGACCAGCATTTTTCAAAGAAAATAGAATAAGGTGCATGAGGTAAAGTATTGTTTCACATATATATATGTAGGTAAGTATATACTGAATTATGATGAAAAAAATTTAAAAGCTACTACCCTTTAACAATTATGAAATAAATTGATGGGATCCCTTTACAATTCAAATGCTTTATAAACAATGTTATCATGTCTCCTTCCATGCTATGGAGATTAACTGAATTTTTCTTGATGAGTCAAAATGTTTCTTCACAGACCTAGTCTCTTTGTAAAAATTGCTTATCTTTACATTTCTGTCATGTCTTACTCTGATTAACTGGATGCATTCCAAATGTTTTACCTATGTGAACTTTTAGTATATAGTTATGGAATTTACTGGGTTGTTTTTAAATTTACATTAAAAATTATCTGGGCCGGGTGTGGTGGCACATGCCTGTAATCCCAGCACTTTGGGAGGCCGAGGTGGGTGGATCACCTGTGGTCAGGAGTTTGAGACCAGCCTGGCCAATGTGGCAAAACCCTGTCTCTACTAAAAATACAAAAATTAGCCAGGCACAGTGGCACACACCTGTAACCCCAGCTACGTGGGAGGCTGAGGCACGAGAATCGCTTGAATCTGGGAGGTGTAGGTTGCAATGAGCCCCGATCACACCACTGCACTCCAGTCTGGGTGATGGAGTGAGGCTGTCTCAAAAAAAAACCCAAAAAACAAAAATGATCTGAAAACCTTTATTGTAATCTTGTTCCATCAGAGTTCCAAAAGAAAAGGATAACTTCTGTGTAATTATTAAACTATCTGGATGTAGATTCACCAAATATAAGAAATGAAAAGTTTAGAGAATAAGGCAAGAAACATTAGTCTCATTAATGTGTCATCTGCAATACATTTTTAGTTACAGTTAATATAATTTTTTTTACCTTTTGTCAGACAGAATGAAAATATTTTCAGTGAAGTAGGGAGGAGGATTAGCTGACTAATAGCTAGATATAAAACATCAAGCTAGATGCTTCACCCACATCAGTTATTCCTACATGTCAGAAAGCTGTAACACTTAGCATGAATAACTTCTTACGGTTTTGACTTTGAGTTGGAAGTGATTTCTGAAAAATCAGAATTGCAAATATATTTTAAAGCAGTCACATCAGAGAATGTTTGATACACCTCAAATAAAAGCTTATCATTAATGCCTGTCATTTTAAGAGAATCACTAGGAGTGACTAACATCATAATAACATAGCAAGTTGCTTTCTTTCATCATTTCTCTTAAAATGCTTGAAAGATCCTGATACAGAAAGTTTTAAAGTTTGGCAAATGTAATAAGCATAGCAAATATCAAAAGAGAGCCAATACTCATGGCAGTTTGGAGTACTAGGCTTATAAATGTCATTGTGTTGAGAACACTGTGGAACTGCAATATGATTAGAAATTCCTTAATATTTGCAGTATCATTTTGGGGCACTCTGTGTCCAAGTCAAATTAATCTTGTTAGGACTCTCAAATATAGTCTAAGAATAATGCTTTTCTTTTTATGTATATAAACAGATATTTTGAAGTGCTTTCCATTTTTATCTTCAAGCAATTCACATCCCAAGAACAGAAGGAAATTTTTTCCATACATACCAATTTGATGCTTTCTTGTTTGTTTTAGGTATCAAAGTATAAATTTTCTATATTCATAGACAGAAATAAAATCTTTGCCTATTTTATGTCTAAGGCATATAAAAATTATATACATGTTGAAACAATGTTGAAATTTTTTTTTTTTTTTTTTTTTTTGAGACGGAGTCTCTCTCTGTCGCCCGGGCTGGAGTGCAGTGGCCGGATCTCAGCTCACTGCAAGCTCCGCCTCCCGGGTTCCCGCCATTCTCCTGCCTCAGCCTCCCGAGTAGCTGGGACTACAGGCGCCCGCCACCTCGCCCGGCTAATTTTTTTTTTATTTTTTAGTAGAGACGGGGTTTCACCGTGTTAGCCAGGATGGTCTCGATCTCCTGACCTCGTGATCCGCCCGTCTCGGCCTCCCAAAGTGCTGGGATTACAGGCTTGAGCCACCGCGCCCGGCCAATGTTGAAAATTTTTAAACAATGTTGAAAATCATTAATGAGGGGCCCATTTAGTTTTAATTTTTAAGTTTAGTCACATAAGTAACACATTCCACTTAATTAAAGCTATTTATGTTCATGAATACATATCTGAATTTCTGTGTATACTGACTTTCTTGATGTTATAAATTGTAAAGCAAAAATCCAGGCTTTATTAAAACTTCATAAATTGAGCTTTGTAAACAAAGCATGGGGTCTTGCTTGCTTTAAGCTAACAATAAGTGTTCTACAAACACACATAAAACCCCCACAAAACTTATAGTCATGAATGTTCTGACTGTTCTTTCCTGCAGCTCATATTGGTTAGCATCATCTTTATCCTCCAGATATTTATCTTGCTTCCTCAATTCTACTTCAAAAATAGCCACAGCTGAAAACATGCTTGGTGGAAGATTTTGAATTATAAAAATGTAACTGCATTCTAATAACCTTTAATAGTTCAGTACTTTACTTACATAAATTATTTCAGTTTGTTTTAGTATCTGGGGACCAGGTTGAAGCAGGAGACAGATGTTAAATCATTACGGGAACCATTCAAGTCATTATCAGAATTAGTGGGCCAGGCGTGGTGGCGAATGCCTGTAATCCCAGCACTTTGGGAGGCCGAGGTGGGTGATCACCTGAGGTCAGGAATTCAAGACCAGCCTGACCAACATGGTGAAACCCCCTCTCTACTAAATACAAAAAATTAGCCAGGCGTGGTGGCACACACCTGTAATCCCAGCTACTCTGGAGGCTGAGGCAGAAGAATTGCTTGAATCCAGGAGGTGGAGGTTGCAGTGAACCAAGATGGTGCTATTGCACTCCAGCCTGGGCAACAAGAGCAAAACTCCTCTCAAAAAAAAAAAAAAAAAAAAAGATTTAGTGTATCAGCATAGACAGCCTATGAGTACTGGGCATGTTCATTTCTTATGCTCTAGGTAAGTACTGATTTCTTTAAATTTCATAATGGGGCCCAGTCATAGGAGAATCTTTAGCATTTCATTCACCTATAGTGCTTGCAGGACTTAATCATATATGGGTCCTTGTTACCTATATATTAAAGACTATTATTTATATATTCATAGATATCTCAGATACTCAGAAATCACTTTAACTTATAATTTAAACACTGTGATTTCTCCATGTAACTACAAAGATAAAAACATATATATGAAGAATAATTACAGACCACTATTGACTTTGGAGCCTGAAAAGATATAGTTACACACACACGAGAGAGACTTAAAACTTCTGCCAACTTACCATTTAATTACTATTTGACTATAGTAGCAGAAATTATAAGGAGTTAGAAATTATAGCAGAACTATAAGGAGTTAGAAAGGTGGGTTCTAGTTATAGCTGGGTAACCTTAGAAAAGGTGCTTAAAGTCTCTGGGTTTTGATTTCCTCAACTAGAAAATTAAGAAGTTAGAATAAAGTAACTCTAAAGTCAATTCCAGGTCTAAAATTCTACTTCTATAATTCTATTCCAAATAAGGATTTTTAATTTCAAAGATGGGACAAAGGCAGCTTAAAAGTATAAACACACTTAAGATCCAAAAAAAGGTTTTCACATAGTCCATTAGAGTGGAAACAAATGCTATATATTCTTACTATAAATAATTAGGAATACTCTGCTTTATGCTGTGGGTGTATTCTGAAACATTAAATATATATTTATTTTGATAAATGCAATCAATCTTTGCAGTGAATCCATTAGGAAAGAATCCTTCACATATTGTATTATTTGTTTTCTTCCTTTCTTTCGTTTGAGATGGAGTCTCACTCTGTTGCCCAGGCTGGAGTGCAGTGGCGCCATATCAGCTCACTGCAACCTCCAACTCCCAGGTTCAAGCGATTCTGCTGCCTCAGCCCCTCGAGTAGCTGGGATTACAGGTGCCCGTCACCACGCCCAGCTAATTTTTGTGTTTTTAGTACAGACAGGGTTTCACCATGTTGGCCAGGCTGGTCTTGAGCTCCTGACCTCAGGTGATCCACCCGCCTCAGCCTCCCAAAGTGCTGGGATTACAGGCGTGAGTCACACGCCTGGCCAGTATTATTTGTTTTCTTAAAGAGAGACGCCTATGGCCGGGCGCAGTGGCTCACACCTGTAATCCCAGCACTTTGGGAGGCCGAGGTGGGTGGATCACGAGGTCAGGAGTTTGAGACCAGCCTGGTCAAGGTGGTGAAACATCATCTCTACTAAAAATATAAAACTTAGATGGGCGTGGTGGTGGGCACCTGTAATCCCAGCTACTGGGGAGGCTGAGGTAGGAGAATCACTTGAACCGGGGAGGTGGAGGTTGGAGTGAGCCAAGATGGCACCACTGCACTCCAGCCTGGGTGACAGAGTGAGACTCCATCTCAAAAAAACAAAAAAAAAGAGACAGGCCTACATGATAAATGTCATATAAAACAATATTGTTAATATAAAATGTTATATTTGAAACAAGAAAGTGCTATTTCCTACCTCTTTTAAAATATTTATTTACAAGAGCTTATTATTCCATCTCCACTATATAGGCTGACATCAATCCAATCAATTCATATTTTCCATTAGAGAATAGGAAAGGAGTCAGATTAGATTGAATATGAAAGCTGGCTCTCTTTCAGCACTGAATATTGCCATCTTGTTATAAAGCAGGAACCACAACAGATAAATAGATTATTACAGAATAAAAACATTTAATTTGCATTCATTTTCAAATACCATGGGTGGATAATAAGTTCCTTTAGATGGACAGGATAGTATTTTAGTCAGATCTTTTTGTAAGTTGACTTGTTAGTATCTTCCACATGCATATTAAGACAATATACATTTTAAGACTGCAAACTGAATTCCTGTTATAAACCAAGACAGGAAGCATTTTCATCACAATGCCAAACCTACACAAATCACTAACGACATTATTAGGTAAATTAGAGGTTTAAAAGTACATCCTTCCTGACATTGGCAATGTGGGCGTCTGCACAGCACCCACAGCTGTGTTTCAGCAGTCTTGGCATAGCATTACTAAGGTAATAAAAATTCTTGAAGGTGGGAAGTTTCCATCAATTAACTTTGAGAGAGACTCATCTGGAGCAGCCTCATCTCAGCCCACATATTATGATGATGCTGTCTACTCAGTATGCCCTTGCTAGGATGACAGCAGTTAAATATTGAATTTCTGATTATCCCCTCACCCCAGTTAATCATATGTATTCTAAATCTAGAATAACACATTAAGCTAAAAATAATGAAGGCAAGTTCTCCACCTGACTTAGTATTCTTTTTCTTAGTGGACTATATAGAATTAAAATCGGGACTGAATTTAAGCTATTTTCTTTCTTTCTATAGCAACCTCTAGGAATGCCACCTGGAGTCAACTGATTGCAATGCCCACACACCACTGATTCTCTTCATTAGCTTTTCTATACCTAAATAATGTAACCTACCAAAGGACTAGTTCCTGCAGTTCTAGGTTTGGGGTTCACAACAGAAATATCATTCCCTACTGCTGCTAACAGTATAATCTTACCAACCATTTGGTCACACTGATCAGGTTGACATGCAAGCAAAACCAAAGTTATCCTAAGTCTTCTGTGAATAGCAATCTAGATATTACAAATTTACCAAAGATTAAACTACCACTACTGCTATAAGATCACAAAAATAAGAGGTCTTAGTGGTAACTATCTTGTCATCCTTTCTTCATGACGAGAAGAAATTAGATAGCACATCTTTACTGAAACAGCTCTTGTCAACATCACATAAGTGACCTTCCTTTTGCTAAATCCAATAGTCTATTCTCAGGTCCACTTCACTCAGGAGCATTTGACTACTGATCATGTCATCTACCTTGGTACACTTTATTCTCTAAGCTTCTATAACGTCACATTCTCCTATATTACTCCCAGGGTTCTGTCTTCTCAGTCTCCTTTGATGGTTCCCCCTCTTCTCCCTGCATTTCCGAATCCTCTTATGCCATATGTCTTTTTCTTTTTGCATAGACATCATCAACTTCTAATACAGCCTAGCCATTTATTTATTTATTTATTTATTTATTTATTTATTTATTTATTTATTTTTTGAGATGGAGTCTAGTTCTGTCACCCAGGCTGCAGTGCAGTGGCATGATCTCGGCTCACTGCAACCTCCCTCTCTCGGGTTCAAGCGATTCTCCTGCCTCAGCTTCCTGAGTAGCTGGGATTACAGGCACCTGTCACCACACCCAGCTAATTTTTGTATGTTTAGTAGAGACGGGGTTCCACTGTGTTGGCCAGGCTGGTCGTGAACTCCTGACCTTGTGATCCGCCCACCTCAGCCTCCCAAAGTGCTGGGATTACAGCCGTGAGCCACTGCACCTGGCCCAGTCTAGCCATTTTTTTAAATTTTTCTTTTCTTTTTTTTTTTTTGAGATGGAGTCTTGCTCTGTCGCCCAGGCTGGAGTGCAATGGCATGATCTCGACTCACTGCAACCTCTGCCTCCGGGGTTCAAGTGATTCTCCTGCCTCAGCCTCCCAAGTAGCTGGGATTACAGGTGCCCACCACCATGCCCAGCTAATTTTTGTATTTTTAGTAGATATAGGGTTTCACCATGTTGGCCAGGCTGTTCTTGAACTCCTGACCTCAAGCGATCTGCCTGCCTTGGCCTCTGAAAGTGCTGGGATTATAGGTTGAGCCATCGCGCCCAGTCACGCCATTTTGTTTACTGTTTATGTCTCCACTGCTCCTCCACTAGACTGCAGATGCTTTTGTCTCTTTTTGATGCCTAGTGCCCAGATCAGTGCCTGGCACACAGTGCTCAATACATATTTGCTGAATGGGTAAACTACTATTTTTCTGATTTATATATGTTTAAGCCATTCCCTAACTCCTTAGAATGAATGTTCCTTAAGAGTAGAAAATCAATATATTTATAAAACAGTGTACCATATAACATAATCTTGAGTTGTTACCTATAGGATATAATTTGTAATTAATACCAAATAAATAATGCTTCAGTAAATAGCTTTACATAACTTTTTGTGCACATTACACAGAGAAATAATCCCTCATTGGTTAAATTATTTTTATTTTTGTCAAAATATTGTAGTCACCTCCTTTAAAAAGTCAAATTGTACTATTACAAGACTTATAATGAAAGACACTTCCCCATTCTTCTCTAAGCTCCAGAGGCTACCAACTTCAACTCCTCTAGTCATTCTCCCTGTTTCCATCTTTCTCTCTTTTTTTTTTTTGTTTTGAGACAGGGTTTCGCTCTTGTCGCCCAGGCTGGAGTGCAATGGTGCGATCTTGGCTCATTGAAACCTCCGCCTCCCAGGTTCAAGCGATTCTCCTGCCTCAGCCTCCTGAGTAGGTGGGATTATCGGCACCCGCCTCCATGCCCAGCTAATTTTTGTGTTGTTAGTAGAGATGGGGTTTTCCCATGTTGGCCAGGCTGGTCTCGAACTCCTGATTTCAGGTGATTCACCCACCTTGGCCTCCCAAAGTGCTGGGATTACAGGTGTGAGCCACTGTGCCCAGCCTGTTTCCATCTTTCTAAATTAAATGTTTATATTGATATTTCTTAATTTATCAATATTAAATATCAGATTTATTATCTTCCCCCCATGGTAGAAGACATCTTAGTTCTTTTTAATTTCTTGCTTTATCAATATTAACAATATCATTTCACCAACATGAAGTTTTAGCAATTGTTCTCACATACACAACTCTCCTCTCCCTCAATTCTCCCAATATTTGGTTAAATCAGTGAGTGTTAAAAAAATATTATTTACAAAGCTGGAGGCATCACGCTACCTGACTTCAAACTATACTACAAGGCTACAGTAACCAAAACAGCATGGTACTGGTGCCAAAACAGAGATATAGACCAATGGAACAGAACAGAGTCCTCAGAAATAATACCACACATCTACAGCCATCTGATCTTTGACAAACCTGAGAGAAACAAGAAATGGGGAAAGGACTCCCTATTTAATAAATGGTGCTGGGAAAATTGGCTAGCCATAAGTAGAAAGCTGAAACTGGATCCTTTCCTTACTCCTTATACGAAAATTAATTCAAGATGGATTAGAGACTTAAATGTTAGACCTAATACCATAAAAACCCTAGAGGAAAACCTAGGTAGTACCATTCAGGACATAGGCATGGGCAAAGACTTCATGTCTAAAACACCAAAAGCAACGGCAACAAAAGCCAAAATTGACAAATGGGATCTCATTAAACTAAAGAGCTTCTGCACAGCAAAAGAAACTACCATCAGAGTGAACAGGCAACCTACAGAATGGGAGAAAATTTTTGCAATCTACTCATCTGACAAAGGGCTAATATCCAGAACCTACAAAGAACTCAAACAAATTTACAAGAAAAAAACAAACAGCCCCATCAAAAAGTGGGCAAAGGATATGAACAGACATTTATCAAAAGAAGACATTCAAACAGCCAACAGACACATGAAAAAATGCTCATCATCACTCACCATCAGAGAAATGCAAATCAAAACCACAATGAGGTACCATCTCACACCAGTTAGAATGGTGATCATTAAAAAGTCAGGAAACAACAGGTGCTGGAGAGGATGTGGAGAAATAGGAACACTTTTACACTGTTGGTGGGATTGTAAACTAGTTCAACCATTATGGAAAACAGTATGGCGATTCCTCAAGGATCTAGAACTAGATGTACCATATGACCCAGCCATCCCATTACTGGGTATATACCCAAAGGATTATAAATCATGCTGCTATAAAGACACATGCACACGTATGTTTATTGCGGCACTATGCACAATAGCAAAGACTTGGAATTAACCCAAATGTCCATCAGTGACAGACTGGATTAAGAAAATGTGGCACATATACACCATGGAATACTATGCAGCCATAAAAAAGGATGAGTTTGTGTCCTTTGTAGGGACATGGATGCAGCTGGAAACCATCATTCTTAGCAAACTATCACAAGAACAGAAAACCAAACACCGCATGTTCTCACTCATAGGTGGGAACTGAACAATGAGATCACTTGTACTCGGGAAGGGGAACATCAACATCACACACCGGGGCCTATCATGGGGAGGGGGGCGGGGAGAGGGAGGAGGGATTGCATTGGGAGTTATACCTGATGTAAATGACGAGTTGATGGGTGCTGACGAGTTGATGGGTGCAGCACAGCAACATGGCACAAGTATACATATGTAACAAACCTGAACGTTATGCACATGTACCCTAGAACTTAAAGTATAATAATAATAAAAAAAAAAAAGAAAAAAGATGTTAAATGGATGAAAGCAGGATACAAAACAGCAATACTATTAAATGTGTACAGTTTTATTTCAAAAAAAATATTATTATAGCCATACAAATAGTATGAACTGCTGAACAGCAGACTAATTGTACAAGAAAGGAGTTCTTAAGTGACAGTCATGTGTCACTTAATGGGGATACGTTCTGAGAAGTGCATCGTTAGGCAATTTTGTCATTGTGCAAACATCACAGAGCATACTCATATAAACCCAGATGGTATAGTCTACTACACACACAGGCTATAGGGTACAGCCTATTGTTCCTAGAGACAAACATGCACAGTGTGTTACTGTACTGAGTACTGTATGCAGTTTTAACACAACGGTAAGTATTTGTGTAACTAAACATAGAAAAAGTACAGTAAAAATATGGTATAACAGATAAAAACTGTACATCTGTATAGGGCAGGGTAGCTCTATTATAATTTTATGGGACTACCATTGTATGTGCGGCCTGCTATTGACTAAAACGTTGTTGTGGGGTGCCTGACTGTATTTTGCTTTTCCTAGAGTTGTTAACTGCTTTATTTTTTTCATTTGCTTTGTTTCCAACATACCTATCAGTATTCTTTTTCCAAAAGCTCCAACATCATTGTGGCATGCCATTCAATAATAACGTTTTTCATATGCTCATATAAACCAGTCCTTATTTTTTTCCTAGAAAACTCCCTGGCCTAGGCCTGGTATAAAAATGATATCCTGGAACTTCCTTATGGAGCCCTTCTGTGCTAGATCACCTGTTCCCAGATCCCATGTTTTTTTGTTTTTGTTTTTTAAAATTTATTTTAATAAATTAGTTCTTAGATTTTACTAGAGTATATCCTCCTGCTAGTTGTTTGTTTATTTGTTTGTTTTTGAGACAGAGTCTTGCTCTGTTGCCTAGGCTGGAGTGCAGTGGTGTGATCTTGGCTCAGTGCAACCTCCACTTCCCAAGTTCAAGTGATTATTCTGCCTCAGCCTCCTGAGTAGCTGGGATTACAGGTGTCCACCAGCATCCCCGGCTAATTTTTGTATTTTTAGTAGAGACGAGGTTTCACTATGTTGGCCAGGCTGGTCTTGAACTCCTGATCTCAAGTGATTCATCCACCTCGGCCTCCCAAAGTGCTGAGATTACAGGTGTGAGCCACCGCGCCCGGCCCTCCTGCTAGTTTTAGCAACTTCTACTATCTCTCTTCCTTATCCTTCCAATCCTTTATTTTTATTTATTTTTGAATACAGACAGGATCTTGCTTTGTTGCCCAGGCTGGTCTCAAACTACTGGCCTCAAGTACTCTTCATGCTGTGGCCTCCCAAAATGCTGAAATTACAGGCATGAGCTACCATACCCAGCCCTCCCAATTCTTTAGGGTCATTTAATATCTACACTGTCAGAGCTTATAACATGTAAATTATCTTCTGGAATAGTAAGCCCCACATGAATCTTATGGATTGCATGCTCACATAAGGTCTTTTGGGACATTTTCTTTATCACTTGTTTGGCTGGCTGGGCATGGTACAGGTATCAGGGAAATTATATTTTCTGAGTTCTTGAATGTTCAAAAACATCTGTTGCCTTTTTACCTAAATAACAGGTAAGCTAGATATAAAACCTTGGATTACACGTCATTTTCTTGAGGACTATAGATAAAGTCTATAAAGCCTACAGTCTTCTGGCACTGAAATTTACTGAGGAGAATTCTGAAGTCAGTCCAGATTTTTCTCCCTCTCATATGCTTTTTTCTTTTTTTTCTGGAGTCATTCTTTAATTTTTGGAGTCCAATAACATGACTAGGTTGTGCCTTATAATTGTTCTATGTACATTTTCCCTGGCTCATGATGTACGCTCTCAATCTATAGATTCAAGTCTGCCTGACTTACTCCCTTCCTTCCTTCCTTCTTTCCTTCCTTCCTCCCTTCCCTTCCCTTCCTTCACTTCCTTCCCTTCCTTCACTTCCTTCCCTTCCTTCCTTCTTTCCCTTCCCTTCCCTTCCTTTCCCTTCCCTTCCCTTCCCTTCTCTTCCTTCCCTTCCTTCCTTTTTTTGAGACGTAGTTTTGCTCTTGTCGCTCAGGCTGGAGTGCAATGGCATGATCTCAGCTCACTGCAACCTCTGCCTCCTGGGTTCAAGTGATTCTCCTGCCTTAGTCTCCTGAGTAGCTGGGATTACAGGCATGCGCCACTGTGCTAATTTTTTTTTTTTTTTTTTTTTTTGAGACAGAGTCTCGCTCTTGTTGCCCAGGCTGGAAGGCAATGGCACGATCTCAGCTCACCGCAACCTCCGCCTCCCGGGTTCAAGTGATACTCCTGCCTCATCCTCCCAGGTAGCTGGGATTACAGGCATGCACCACCATGCCTGGTTAATTTTGTATTTTTAGTAGAGACGGGGTTTCTCCACGTTGGTCAGGCTGGTCTCGAACTCCCGACCTCAGGTGATCTGCCCGTCTTGGCCTCCCAAAGTGCTGGCATTACAGGCGTGAGCCACTGCACCCGGCTTTTTTCTTTTCTTTTTTTTAAATTTTTTATTTTTAGTAGAGATAGGGTTTCACCACGTTGGCCAGGCTGATCCTGAACTGACCTCAGGTGATCCATCCACCTCAGCCTCCCAAAGTGCTGGGATTCCAGGAATATGCCACCACGCCTGGCCTCAAGTCTGCATTTGTTTCTGAATAGTTTCCTTTAAAAATATCTTTAAATGTTATTTTCTATTGAGCTTTATTCTTCAGAGACAATTATTCTACTTTATCCATGTTCTACATCTTACATTGGGTTCTCTATTCCTTTTAAACACTTGGTTAATTTGCATTTCATTTTGCTCATTTTTTTCTCTAGTTTCCTACGTCCCTTACTATGTTTTCTAGAAGTGTGTATTCTCCTTTTGCATTTCCAATATGCCCATTATTTCACTGACAATTTTTTTTCTCTTTAGCTTATTTCCTAAGCTCTGTTACCTAAGGCTTTATCTTCTGCACCAAATCTTCCTTGACCTATCTCTGCTTTGTGTTCTAGTTTTACCAAAGTGTTTATAAGATTATGTTTTTCTGTCATTTAAAGCAATGTATTTTATTACAACTTTCATCAGCTCTGTTTTTTATTATTCAGTTTTTCTTTTCTTTTTTTGAGACAGGGTCTTACTCTGTCTCCCAAGATGGAGAGCAGTGGTACAATCACAGATCACTACAGACTTGACCTCCTGGGCTCAAGTGATCCTCCTGCCTCAGTCTCCAGAGTAGCTAGGACTACAGGCGTGTGCCACCATATCCAGCTAATTCTTTGTATTTATTTATTTAATTTATTGTAGAGGTGGGGTTTTCCCATGTTGCCCAGGCTGGTCTTGAACTCCTGGACTTAAGCGATCCACTTGCCCCAGCCTCTCAAAGTGCTAGGATTACAGACGTGAGCCACCGCGCCCAGTCCAGATACTTGATTCTTATAAATTGTGATAGAACAAGTAAATTTTCAGGCGAGATCAGGCACGTTCAGGGTGGTACGGCCATAGACAAAACAAGTCAATTTTCAAAACAGAGATAGCAGGAAGAATTTCTGATATTGGAAATAATGACAGTGTATCTCATTTTTAAGACCTTCCAAAGCTAACAAAATTTTAAATGGAGTTGAGAATAAAGAATCTAACTTCCCAAATATGTATGTAAAACAAGATAACATGATAACATAAAGAAACCCAGTTGTATCTCAGATTGGTTCTGTGAAAACTTATATCCAGCCAGAAACATAATAAGCAGGTAACTTAACTTTCAGGGGTTATTGCTGACTCTACTTCTCTTCATGGAATACATAAGGAAAAAAATTGCTTCTGAGGGTATCGAATGCTTTTTTTCTCCTTCTCAGTATTCTATTATACAAATGTTCAAATGTACAGAAAAATGGAAATGATTTTACAGTAAACATTCATATACCCACTACTTAGATTCTACCGTTAATATTTTGCTATTGATCAATCCATCAATGCATCTTATTTCTCATGCATATTAAAGCACCCTGCAGATATCAGTACATTTCCCCCTGCAAATATGCATATTATTAACTAGAATTCAAAATTTTGTACAGGCTTTAGTACAATTTACATATAATAAAATACATATTCTATGTACATGTATTGAATTTTGGCAAATGCATTTATCTATGTAACCCCAAACCCTACCAAGATATAGGACATCATAATTACTCCAGAAAGTTCCATCATCCTCCTTTCCAGTCAGTCCTCACTCTCAATCTCCCACTGTTCTCATTTTTTCATCATAGATTAATGTGTCTCTTCTTGAACTTCACATAAATGGATTCATATAGCCTGTTTTCTTTTATGTAAGGCTCCTTTTACTCAGCAAAATATTTTTGAGATTCATCATATTATTGCATCCCAATAATAATTACTTTTTATTGCTGATTAGTTTTCCAGTTTATTAACATACTGCAGTTCAATTATTCTCCTATCCTATTGATGAATACTTGGGCCGTATCTAGTTTGGGACTATGATGAATAAAGCTATATTAAAATTCATGTGTGAGTAATTTTGTAGACATATGTTTTCATTTTTCTTGGGCAAATACCAAGAAATGAAATTGCTGGGTCACAGGGAAGGTACGTGTTTAGTTTTACACAAAACGGCCAGCCCTTTTTCCAAAGTGGTTATATCCTTTTTACATGCCCATTGACAATGTATAGAGTTTTGGTTGTTCCACATCTTCACCAGCATTTGGTGGTGTCAGTCTTTTTAATTTTAGCAACTCTGAGGGTGTATAGTAGTATCTTGTTGTGATTTTAGGTAGTAACCAAATACCTTCTTTAAGAGTTTGGATAACATAATAGTAATATAACTTATAATACATATAATGATTTCTTTCGAATGTCAAGTAGTCCTGACAACAGTGTAAGAATGCTAGAGTAGTACATTTTTCCATAGTGAGAAGCTTTTTTGTTTCTGGTTGTATCTGCCAGATAAAGCAAATCTTTTTTTTTTCTCTTTTGGAAACAGGGTCTCGCTCTGTCACCCAGCCTAGAGTGCAGTGGTGCGAACACAGCTTGCTGCAGTCTCAGCCTTCTAGGCTCAAGTGATCCTCCTGCCTCAGCCTCTCCTATAGCTGGGACCACAGGTAGGCACCACCATGCCTGGCTACTTTTTATTTTTATTTTTTTTGAGATGGGGTCTTGCTCTGCTGCCCAGGCTGGAATGCAGTGGTGTGATCCCGGCTGACTGCAACCTCTGCCTCCCAGGTTCAAGCGATTTTCCTGCCTCAGCCTCCAGAGTAGCTGGGACTACAGGTGCCTGCCACCACGCCCAGCTCATTTTTGTGTTTTTTAGTAGAGAGAGGGTTTCACCATCTTGGCCAAGCTGGTCTCGAACTCCTGACCTCAGGTGATCCACCTGCCTCGGGCTCTCAAAGTGCTGGGATTACAGGCATGAGCCACTGCACCTGGCCACCTGGCTAATTTTTTAATTTTTAAAATGCTTTGTACATCCTTGCTAACACGGTGAAACCCCGTCTCTACTAAAAATACAAAAAATTAGCTGGGCGTGGTGGTGCGGGCCTGTAGTCCCAGCTACTTGGAGGCTGAGGCAGGAGAATGGCGTAAACCCGGGAGGCGGAGCTTGCAGTGAGCCAAGATGGCGCCACTGCACTCCAGCCTGGGCGACAAAGCTAGACTCTGTCTCAAAAAACAAACAAACAAACAAACAAAAAAATGCTTTGTGGAGACAGGGTCTCACTTTGTTGCCCATGCTGGTCTTGAACTGGGCTCAAGCAATCTGCCTGCCTCAGCCTCCCAAAGTACTGGGATTACAGGAGTGAGCCAATACACCTGGCCTTAAATGAATTTATTCGAGGTAACACTGCTATAGTAACAAAGGCCCCTGATTGATACATCTATTTTGGGTAACTGGTAACAGTAAAGGAAACTGCAACCAAAACACTTAACTAAGATTCCACTATTTTTTTGGAAAGGTAGCTGCAGAAAGCCAAAACACTGAAAATACTCTATCACTAGTTAAAAAGTTTAAAAGTCGGCCAGGTGCAGTGGCTCACGCCTGTAATCCCAGCACTTTGGGAGGCCGAGGCAGGCGGATCACGAGGTCAGGAGAACGAGACCATCCTGCCTAACATGGTGAAATCCCCTCTCTACTAAAAAAATACAAAAAAAATTAGCCCGGCGTGGTGGCGGGC
This sequence comes from Theropithecus gelada, assembly GCF_003255815.1. Lineage (NCBI taxonomy): Eukaryota > Metazoa > Chordata > Mammalia > Primates > Cercopithecidae > Theropithecus > Theropithecus gelada. The sequence continues at coordinate 14,808,379 of NC_037684.1, forward strand.
GCCGGTAGTCCCAGCTACTTGGGAGGCTGAGGCAGGAGAATGGCGTGAACCCAGGAGGCGGTGCTTGCAGTGAGTCAAGATCGTGCCACTGCACTACAGCCCGGGGGACAAAGCGAGACTCTTAAACAAAAAAAAAAAAAAAAAAAAAAAGTTAAAAGTCAGTAATATATCTCTAAAGTATAAAAATGAATATATTTTAAAGCAAAGATATTTATTACAAGTCCATTATGTTCTGACAAATTTCTATCAGATTTTAAAAAATAGTGAGTTAAAATGAAAACACAAAGTCTCTGAATTCAATGTTAGTCAATATTTGTGTTTATTTGTTTGAGACACAGTCTCGCTCTGTCGCCCAGGCTGGAGTGCAGTGGCCGGATCTCAGCTCACTGCAAGCTCCGCCTCCCGGGTTCACGCCATTCTCCTGCCTCAGCCTCTAGAGTAGCTGGGACTACGGGCGCCCACCACCTCGCCCGGCTAGTTTTTTGTATTTTTTAGTAGAGACGGGGTTTCACCGTGTTAGCCAGGATGGTCTCGATCTCCTGACCTCGTGATCCACCCGTCTCGGCCTCCCAAAGTGCTGGGATTACAGGCTTGAGCCACCGCGCCCGGCTAGTCAATATTTTTTAAATCAAGAGTTTAATTTTCATGTTATAATAACTTGTTTTTAGGTGCACATTTATTTTATATATTTGAGTTTATAACATTTACATATTATAGTCAATTCAGTTAGAAAAGTTAGGTTTTAATGAATGCAAACATATTAACTCTGAAGTTGCAGATACCGTTGCAGTTTTATATTAGCCCCAATAGCTAATTGTTTTTGTTATATTACACTGAAGACAATCCAGTTTCCACAAATGCCATACAAACAGTAATTTTTTAAAAAAAAATCAGCTTCTCTTAAAATCTCAAGCTACTTTTAAATAGAAATGGCAAAGTTTATTAGGAAATGAACACACACATGGAAAATAATCTGGCAGCACAGCACAATTAATTGGTTGTGGACGCTAAGGGTATCATATTATTTGACTACGCTTCTTTACATATACACACTATAACACACACACACATGCACACACACATATTTTAAATGATTCATATAACCAGCACATAATTAAAAATTAAAATACACAAAGGGAGTTATAATGAAAAGCAATACTACCCTTCCCTCCTCTTTCAGTGCTATTCATCAGAGACAACCAATAAACCAATTAGAATACTTTGCCTTTTTTTTTTTTTTTTTTTTTTAAATTTAGACAGAGCCTCGCTCTGTCACCCAGGCTAGAGTGCAGTGGTGCAACCTCGGCTCACTGCAGACTCCACCTCCTGGATTCAAGAGATTCTCCTGCCTCAGCCTCCTGAGTAGCTGGGACTATAGGCATGTGCACCACACCCAGCTAATTTTTGTATTTTTAGTAAAAGTGGGGTTTCACCACGTTGGCCATGCTGGTCTCAAACTCTTGACCTCAAGTGATTCGCCCATCTCAGCCTCCCAGAAGTGCTGGGATTACAGGCATGAGCCATTGCACCCAGCCAATACTTTGCAATTTAGCTTAACACAAACCACTTAACATTAACGCACAATTCCCAGTTGGAGGAGGGGAGGAGGAACAGTATAGAGAAATTAGGACATCCATACTCTGTTGATGAGAATGTAAGGTAATGAAATCATTTATTTATTTATTTATTTTTTAGGGACTTGCTCCTTATTGCCACCTACAGATCAGTGTCCCTTCTTTCTCCCTCAAAACTCTTTGAAACCCATGCTATACCTACAGAATGGGAGAAAATTTTTGCAATCTACCCATCTGACAAAGGTCCAATATCCAGAATCTACAAAGAACTTAAACAAATTTACAAGAAAAAAACAGCCCCACGCCTGTAATCCCAGCACTTTGGGAGGCTGAGGTGGGCGGATCACGAGGTCAGCAGATCGAGACCATCCTGGCTGATATGGTGAAACCCCGTCTCTACTAAAATACAAAAAATTAGCCAGGCGTGGTGGCGGGCACCTGTAGTCCCAGCTACTCAGGAGGCTGAGGCAGGAGAATGGTGTGAACCCAGGAGGTGGAGGATCCGGGAGATGGAGGTTGCAGTGAGCTGAGATCATGCCACTGTACTCCAGCCTGGGTGACAGAGTGAGACTCCATCTCAAAAACAAAAAAAAAAAAGAGAGAGAGGGAGAAAGAAAGAAAAAAATAGCCCCTTCAAAAAATGGGCAAAGGATATGAACAAACACTTCTCAAGAGAAGACATTTATGCCGCCAAAAAAATACGAAAAAAAGCTCAACATCACTGATGATTAGAGAAATGCAAATAAAAACTATAATGAGATACCATCCCACACCAGTCAGAATGGCAATTATTAAAATGTCAAGAAACAATAGATGCTGGTGAGGCTGTGGAGAAATAGGAATGCTTTTACACTGTTGGTGGGAATGTAAATTAGTTAAACCATTGTGGAGGACAGTGTAGCAATTCCTCAAGGATCTAGAACTAGAAATACCATTTGACCCAGCAATCCCATTACTGGGTATATACCCAAAGGAATATAAATAATTTTACTATAAAGACACATGCACACGTATGTTTATTGCAGCACTATTTACAATAGCAAAGACATGGAACCAACCCAAATGCCCAAAAATGATACACTAAATAAAGCAAATGAGGTACATATACACCATGGAATACCATGCAACCATAAAAATGAATGAAATCATGTTCTTTGCAGGGACATGGATGAAGCTGGATGCCATCATCCTCAGCAAACTAACACAGGAAGAGAAAACCAAATACCGCATGTTCTTATTCATAAGTGAGAGTTGAACAATGAGAACACATGGACACGGAGGGGAACAACACATACCGGGGCCAGTTGGGGGGTGGGTGGCAAGGGGAGGGAGAGCATTAGGACAAATAGCTAACACATGTGGGGCTTAAAATCTAGATGAGGGGTTGATAGGTGCAGCAACCACCACGGCACACGTATGCCTATGTAACAAACCTACACGTTCTTCACGTGTATCCCGAAACTTAAAGTAAAAAAGAAAAAGAAAAAGAAACCCATGCTATTGGACTAAACTCTGTTGCCAGTTAGAGTGCTGTGATGTGATCATAGCTGACTGTAACCTTGAACTCCTGGGCTCAAGCAATCCTCTCAGCTCAGTCTCTTGAGCAGCTGGAGCTACAGGCATGTGCCACCATACCCAGCTACTTGGGATAAAATACAGAAAATGTTTAATTTTCTGTAGAGCCACAGCACTCAGACAAATAATTTTAAAGAAAAATTTGGTATACCTAATTTTTCCTTCCATCTTTCCTTTCATTCTTCCTTCCTTCTGTCCCTTTGTTCTTCCCTCCCTCCTTTCCTTCCTTTTTTTCTTTTTTTAAAATATGGGGTCTTGGCCAGGCACGGTGGCCCACGCCGGTAATCCCAGCACTTTGGGAGGCCGAGGCAGGCAGATCATTTGAGGTCAGGAGTTCGAGACCAGCCTGGCCAACATGATAAAACACTGTCTCTACTAAAATATATAAAAATTAGCCAGGCATGGTGGTGCATGCCTGTAATCCCAGCTACTTGGGAGGCTGAGGCAACAGAATTGCTTGAACCCAGGAGATGGAGGTTGCAGTGAGCCGAAATCATGCCACTGCACTCCAGCCTGGGTGACAAGAGACTCTGTCTCAAAAACAACAAAAAAAGAGGGAGTCTTGCTCTGTTACCCGGGCTGGAGTAAAGTGATGCAATCATAGCTCCCTGCAACCTTGAATTCCTGGGCTCAAACAATCCTCCCTCCTCAGCCTCCTGAGTAGCTGGGACTATGGTGCAAGTCACCATGTCCAAATGACTTTTTTTTTTTTTTTTGAGACAAAGTCTCACTCTATCACCCAGGCTGGAGTGCAGTAGTGCGATCTCAGTTCACTGCAACCTCCACCTCCCAGGTTCAAGCAATTCTCCTGCCTCAAACTCCCAAGTAGCTGGGACTATAGGCGCATGTCACCACACCCGGCTAATTTTTTATTTTTAGTAGAGACAGGGTTTCACCATGTTGGCCAGGCTGGTCTCAAACTCCTGACCTCAGGTGATCTGTCTACCTCAGCCTCCCAAAGTGCTGGGATTACAGGTGTGAGCCACCATGCCCAGTCCAAATGACTTTTTTTAGGAATGGGATCCCACTATGTTGCCCAGGTTGGTCTCAAACTCCTGGCCTCAAGTGATCCTCCAGCCTCTGCCTCCCAAAGCTTTGGGATTATAAGTGGCGCCACCACATCGTTTATCCACCTAATATTTTCTTTTCTTTTCTTTCTTTTTTTTTTTTTTGAGATAGGGTCTCACTCTGTCACCCAGATTGGAGTACAATGGTGCAATCTCGGCTCACTGCAACCTCTGCCTCCTGGGCTCAAGTGATCCTTCCATGTCAGCCTTCCAAGTAGCTGGGACTACAGGTGTGCACCACCATGCCCGGCTAATTTTTGTATTTATAGTAGAGATGGGGTTTTGCCATGTTGGCCAGGCTGGTCTTGAACTCCAGGCCTCAAGTGATCCAGCTGCCTTGGCATCCCAAAGTCTTGGGATTACAAGTGTGAGCCATTACACCTGGCCCTAATATTTTTCAAAATTCACATTTATTTCAACCTAACATTAGAAATTTATTCTATTTATATAGCTGTAAAAGTATTTCAATCACTAGGTCAGGAGATCAAGACCATCCTGGCCAACATGGTGAAACCCTGTCTCTTCTAAAAATACAAAAATTAGCTGGGTGTGGTGGTGTGCACATGTAGTCCCAGCTACTCAGGAGGCTGAGGCAGGAGAATCACTTGAACCCGGGAGGCAGAGGTTGCAGTGAACCAAGATCACACCACTGCACTCCAGCCTAGGCAACAGAGCGAGACTCTGTCTTAAAAAAAAAAAAAAAAAAGGACTTCAAGACATATATATTTTTTTTTTTTTTTTTTTTTTTTGAGACGGAGTCTCGCTCTGCCGCCCAGGCTGGAGTGCAGTGGCCGGATCTCAGCTCACTGCAAGCTCCGCCTCCCGGGTTCACGCCATTCTCCTGCCTCAGCCTCCCGAGTAGCTGGGACTACAGGCACCCGCCACCTCGCCCGGCTAGTTTTCTGTATTTTTTTTTTTTTAGTAGAGACGGGGTTTCACCGTGTCGGCCAGGATGGTCTCGATCTCCTGACCTCGTGATCCGCCCGTCTCGGCCTCCCAAAGTGCTGGGATTACAGGCTTGAGCCACCGCGCCCGGCCCAAGACATATATTTAAAGATGTTCACTACAATGAAAACTTAGAAATAATAATAAAAAAAATTCTCAATAGGGCACTGGTGAAATACAATGGAATACAATGCAGCCATTAAAAAGAATAAGGTAAGAGGCTGGGCTCAATGACTCACATCTGCAATCCCAGCACTTTAGGAGACCAAGGTAGGAGGATTGCTTGAAGCCAGGAGTTCAAGACCAGTCTTGGCAACATAGCAATATCCCATCTCTACAAAAAAAATACAAAAATTAGCCCGATGTGGTGGCACACACCTGTAATCCTAGCTATATGGGAGGTTGAGGTGGGAGGATCCCTTGAGCCCAGGAGTTCGAGGTTGCAGTGAGCTATGATTGTGCCACTGCAGCATTCAAACAGCTGAACATGACCAAAGTAAAATTCAAACATAACTACTTGGCTTCCTTTAATTCATTACTACTAACTTTAAGTGAGCCTTTAGTGTTACTTAACTTATTGTATTTAAAAAAAAAATCAACTCTTCTCCCTCCCTCTCCTCATTGAAAAAATAGAAATTATAATTCACATAAGCTGTCATCATATTAAATATATACTAAAATATGTGCATCTGTACCCATACACTCTTTTCTGTTTTTCTTTTTTTTTTTTGAGATGGAGTCTCACTCTGTCACCCAGGCTGGAGTACAGTAGTACAATCTCAGCTCACTGCAACCTCTGCCTCCTGGGTTCAAGTGATTCCCCTGCCTCAGCCTCCCAAGTAGCTGGGACTACAGGTGCATGCCACCACATGTGGCTACTTTTTTATTTTTAGTAGAGATGGGGTTTTACCATGTTGGCCAGGCTGGTCTTGAACTCCCGACCTCAGGCAATCCACCCGCCTCCGCCTCCCAAAGTGCTGGGATTACAGGCATGAACCACCGCGCCCGGCCACACTCTTTCTTCCTATACAATGGTAAAATTGTCCATAATCCTATCTAAGGCCATCTCTTCTGCTGATTCGCTGAATTTTTTTTTTTTTTTTTTTTTGAGATAGAGTCACTCTGTCACCCAAGCCTGGAGTGCAGTGGCATGATCACGGCTCACTGCAGCCTCAACCAGGCAGGTTCAAGCGATCCTCCTACCTCACAGGTACCCGGCTGTTGCTTTTTGTTTGTTTGTTTGTTTGTAGAGATGGCATCTCACTATGTTTCCTAGCCTGGTCTCAAATTCCTGGGGTCAAGCGATCCATCCACCTCAGCCTCCCAAAGTGCTAGGACTACAGACGTGAGCCACTGCACCTAGCCACATCTACTGGATTCTCTCCCCTCTCACCAACCTACAATTGTCTTTCTCTCTTACATTATCAATTATCCCTCTCTACTAGACATTTCCCATCAGCAAAGAATGTTTCCAATGTTAAAATACAGGTTTCTTGACCAACATGTCACCTCCCCAGTCAAAGTCCCATTTCTCTGCTGCCCTTTACAATCAGACATGAAAGAGCAATCTGTACTTGCTGTCTCTACCTTCTTTATTCCCATTGTCTCTGAAACTCATTCCATTCAGACTCTAATTCTCAGTTCTTTTCTGAAACTGCTCTTATTAAAGTCACAATGGCTTCTATGCTGCCAAATCCAACGGTCAATTCTCATCTTCATTTTATTTGCACCATCAGCAATATACGACAGAAATGATTTTTCTCCACCTTGAAACCTTTTTGTTTCACTTTTAGGTCACCACTTCTCTTGGTTCTCTTTCTACTTCATTAGAGGCTTCTTTTGATCTCGTTCACTGGTTTCTCTTTTCCTGACCTCTAAAAATGATAATGCCCAGGGTTCAGTCCTTGACCTCTTCTCTATCTCTATCCATTTAATAGGTTTCATCATGTCTCGTATCTTTATATATTATCTATATGCTGATGACTCCCAATGTATGTTTCTGGTCCAAACCTCTGATTCGAACACCAGGCTCTTATACTCAAGTACCTGCTCTTGGATATCTAATGCTCATTTCAAACTTGTTAAGCTTATTTGTCCTAAAACAAAATCCTAATTCTCAACCTCCTTTTCACCAAACCCATTTCTCCTATAAACTTCCTTATTTCAATAAATAGTAGTAACTCTATTTTTCCATTTGCCTCCTTTTAATAATGAGCCAAGGAAGGAGGGTAGTGAAGATCACAGGGAAAATGGATCTAAGGTCCTGTTGCAGTTAAAATTGTTGAAGTCCATATACTACAGGGAGAGGGCTGGAAAGACAGGAGTTGTGGGAGGAGAGTAGAATGCTTAAAATGAAGGTTTAGTTATTAGTAATGACATGGCCTAGAGGATGATTTTATGAGCGGGTGACTAAATTGAGGTGGAAGACAAGATCATTGGAGGTGAGGAGGTCAAGAAACATAGATATCTGAGCATTGGAGGATTGCCTGTGTAGATACTGAAATAACTAAAATTTTTAAAGAGTTGTGGAGGGAAAGACAGTAAGGTTGGTGTGGAGGGAAGGACAGTAAGGTTGGTGTGGAGGGAAGGACAGTAAGGTTGGTGTGTAGGTAAGGACAGTAAATGTTGGTGCTAAAACTCATTTTCCATTTTTAATGTCTCCTTTCCAAAAATCTTGGAATCATTTTGATTCCTCTGTATCTCACATCCCAAATCCAATCCATCAGCAAATCTTCTTGGTTCTATCTTCAAAATCCAACTACCTGTTACCACTTTTATAGATAGCCCCCTAGTCTAAACCATCATTACTATGCTTCCCCTGGATTAATGTCATCAACTGCTAACTGATCTTCCTGCTTCTCCCCTGCCCTCTCCTGACGCCATAGTTTATTCTGCCAGCAAGAGCCAGATATGTCCTTTAAAAAATATCAGTACCAATGGTAAATTCTTAGTTTTGATTAATGTACAAAAATCATGTAGCACCTGGGAGAAAGAACTCTCTATCTTTTTTTTTTTTTCTTTTCTTCTTTTGAGACAGAGTTTCATTCTTGTTGTCCAGGCTGGAGTGCAATGGTGCGATGTCAGCTCACCGCAACCTCTGCCTCCCCGGTTCAAGTGATTCTCCTGCCTCAGCCTCCTGAATAGCTGGAATTACAGGCATACGCCACCACGTCCAGCTAATTTTTTGTGTTTTTAGTAGAGACGGGGTTTCTCCATGTTGGTCAGCTGGTCTTGAACTCCCGACCTCAGGCGATCCTCCCACCTCAGCTTCCCAAAGTGCTGGGATTACAGGCGTGAGCCACCACACCCAGCCTCTATCTTTTCAACTCGCTGTAAATCTAAAATGGTTTCAAAACAAAAAGTTTAAAATTAGTTATGTCATTGACACTTATCTGCTTAAAACCACGGTGCCAAAAACCACACAGAAGGTACTCAGTAAATATTTATTAAATGAATAGATGAAAGCTGAATGTTAACTATTCAAGAACTTTCAAGTTCAATGACTGCATATTTCCCTGCATTACCTCTTTCCATCTATCAGTTTCTATTCTTCCATGAGGTTTAGTACATGTTTCTAAATGCCACATTTCTCTTATGGTTTTCTTCCTTCTCTCACATACAATGGCTATTCCTATCCATTATCTTCTGAGAGCCATAAAAAACCTTAAGGCATTTCTCCCTTTCAAATTTAAATTCAAATTTAAATTACCTTTTCAAAGCACTCTGAATCAAACCACTGTGAAAATTATAAATCTGAAGACTATAGCTCTGCTTCCATTTATGGTTCAGTACAGAATGCTTGGGGTTTTAAACATGTCAACATCCCAGTTTATGTAGATAAAATTTTAGACCTCGTAACTGTTGCCCTTTTCTGCATTTTATCTAGATTTAGATTTTGAGTTCAAGAAGCAAAGATTTGGCTAATCCTGCATCTTTAAAAGTAACTGAATAAACATTTCTTATTCAGTTTTTTAGAAGCCTGTTTTTTTATTTTATTTATTTATTTATTTATTTATTTATTTATTTATTTATTTACTGAGACGGAATCTCCCTCTGTCGCCCACCCTGGAGTGCAGTGGCACGATCTCGGCTCACTGAAACCTCTAGCCTCCTGAGTAGCTAGGACTACAGGTGCATGCCGCCATGCCCAGCTAATTTTTTGTATTTTAGTAGCCCAGCTAATTTTTTGTATTTTAGTAGAGATGGGGTTTCACCATGTTGCCCAGGTTGGTCTCAAACTCCTGAGCTCAGGCAATCCGCCAGCCTCAGCCTCCCAAAGTGCTAGGATTACAAGATGCATGTATTTTTAAAGCATACATTATTTTAAAAAGCTATATTTTGGGGTTTATGGTAGGTAAAAAGCACCCTACTAAAGATCATACATTACCATTACAAATCAGAATGAGATAGTACAGCATTAGACTTAGCCTTATATGAAAGAGGAAATCTATTTGACACAAATTCCAGTAATCTAAGTAATCTCTACCTGATAAAAAGGATATGCCCTTAGGAATTCTACTGGTTAAATGTTCAGCTTCTGAAAGAACTATTTTTAAATAAGCCTTAAATGTACACCAAACCTCCAATACAGTTGGCAGCTTCAGAAAAGTTTAATTACCCTCTTATTTCTTTAACCATCCAAAGAAACCAATCCACTGTCTACCATAGTACTTACTACCTGCTGTGAGCACAGTCAAATTGATTCCCCACTGTTAAACTCAGAAAATAAACCAAAAGAATTTAAAAAATTAAAAGAAATGGGAATGCTGATGAACAAAATTACAGCAACTAGGGACAAAATGAGAATCTCAGCCTGACATTTAATACTGAGAAAGATCTGAGAAACTATTTTCAGGAATTCCTTGGAAAATATCTAGGAAAATGCTTTTATTCATAGTTGTAAAATAAACTTCCAACTAAGAATACAGTAATTTACCATGATTTTCTTTCAATGCTACTCCATAGGGAACTAAAGAATAAAATTATAGTTTGACTTTGAAAAGATCTGATCTGGTCAGTAAATGAAAAATGTCAAAACTAAAAAAAAAAAAAAAAAAAAGGGTAATAAAACTTTTTTCCATGCAGAAGAATCACAACAGTACAAAGTATGTATTATCCATAATGAGGAGAAGAAATAGTTGGCAGTAGATACTATAGAAGGGCCCAAAGTCATTTTACTTTCCAGCAATAGCTTCTCTTCTGAATTCACCATAAAATTGGTACTGTGTTGCTTAAGTTAAACCAACAGTAGTGGCATCAAGCTGTGTGAATTTGATTGCAGAGAGCTATTGTCTATTTCCAAATAGTTTTCAAAAAGATGTCTCCTTGATGGAAATGCTGAATTATAACCTTAACCACAACAACACATCTGGGCATTGCCTTAGGAAAAACTGTCACAGAGTAGTAAATGGAGTGGAAGAAATAGGAGAATGTATGCTATATAAAAAAGTGCTACAATCCTCTTAGCTAAGAAAACAAACGTAAATAGATAACAAACAATGGCAACGATTATAATAAATTCTAGCCTCACCAAAAAACAAACAAACAAACAAAAACCTCAATACATTATGTGTATCTTTTAATTTTCAATGAATACAGATAGTTTTTTTTTTCTTTTTTCTTTTTTTTTTTTGAGACAGAGTCTCGCTCTGTTCCCCAGGCTGGAGTGCAGTGGTGCAATCTCAGCTCACTGCAATCTCTGCCTCCCAGGTTCGAATGATTCTCATGCCTCAGCCTCCAGAGTAGCTGGGATTATAGGCATGCACAACCACGCCCGGATACTTTTTGTATTTTTAGTAGAGACGGGGGTTTTTTTACCATGTTGGCTCGGCTGGTCTCACACTCCTGGCCTCAAGCAATCCACCCACCTTGGCCTCCCAAAGTGCTGGGATTACAGGTGTGAGCCACCATGCCCTGCCACAGATAGTTCTTATAGTTACTGAGGGAATCTCTGTTGACTAGTTTACTAGTCTTATATAATAATAGCACATATTTATATAGTACTTTATGTTTACAAATGGTTTTCACATATACTATCTCAGTCCTTAGTTAAAGCTCTCGGCCGGGCGCGGTGGCTCAAGCCTGTAATCCCAGCACTTTGGGAGGCCGAGGCGGGTGGATCACAAGGTCAGGAGATCGAGACTATCCTGGCTAACATGGTGAAACCCCGTCTCTACTAAAAATACAAAAAACTAGCCGGGCGCGGTAGCGGGCGCCTGTAGTCCCAGCTACTTGGGAGGCTGAGGCGGGAGAATGGCGTGAACCCGGGGGGCGGAGGTTGCAGTGAGCGGAGATCGCGCCACTGCACTCCAGCCTGGGAGCACAGCGAGACTCCGTCTCAAAAAATAAATAAATAAATAAATAAATAAAGCTCTCAGTTAAACCCTGAGAGATAGGTACTATATGCATTAAAGCAAAATCATATAATTGGAAGGAACCACAGAAGTCATCTAGCCAACTTTCAATTTCAGGTAGGAATTCTCTCTATAGTATCCCTAACATCTGATTAGTTAGCTTCTGTCATAATTTCTTTCTTTTTTGAAACAGGGTCTCGCTCTGTCACTCAGGTTGGAGTGGAGTGGTGTGATCATGGCTCACTGCAGCCTCAACCTCTCAGGCTCAAGTGATCTTCCTGCCTCAGCCTCCTTAGTAGCTGGGATTACAGGTGTGAGCCACTGTGCAAGGCCATACTTTCTTTTTTTTAATGACAGCAAGCTCATCCTTAAGCTATAATTTTTTTTTTTTTTTTTTTTTTTTTTTTGGAGATGGAGTCTTGCTCTGTCTTCCAGGCTGGAGTACTGGAGTACAGTGGCTGGATCTCGGCTCACTGCAAGCTCCGCCTCCTGGGTTCATGCCATTCTCCTGCCTCAGCCTCTACAGGCGCCTGCCACTACACCCAGCTACTTTTTTGTATTTTTTAGTAGAGACAGGGTTTCACTGTGTTAGCCAGGATGGTCTTGATCTCCTGACCTCATGATCTGCCCGCCTCAGCCTCCCAGAGTGCTGGGATTACAGGCGTGAGCCACTGTGCCCGGCCAAGCTATAATTTCTTATTGACAGGAATTCATAAGCAAAGGCCTATGAAGAATGAACAAGGATTAATTATATATTTACTTAAATGGGATCAGGAAAACAGGACAACAGAAAATTCTACCTCTATCCTATTAGTTTCTGTTTATTCAAAATTTATTATGTGCCAGACATTGTCTTTATGTACACGTTCTCTTTTAAACTTTACAACAACCTGTAAGGAGCAGCTAATAGCAGCTTAGTTGTTAGGAATGCTATGCTTGAAATTATTTTTTTCCAAATTATTTAATGGCCTTTAAAATCTTTTTAAATGCAGTGGAATGTGTCTGTAGTCCCAGCTACTTGGGAGGCTGAGGTGAGAGGATCACCTGAGAGCAGGAGTTTGAGTCTAGCCTGGGCAACATAGCGAGAAACCCTGTTTCAAACAAACAAGAAAAAACACAACACAATTTAAATGGAAAAACTCTGAGAATGCATGCTGAATAGTAGGCATAGCTAAAGATGAAGTATGATTATATCCATCTTATAGATAAGAAAATTGAGTTAAGTGAATTAGCCCTAGTTATATTTAGGAAGTAATGGGGTGGGACTTAGAAAACAAATCTTCTAACTACTAATTGAGCATTAATTCTATTCCACATGGCAAAGTACAAGGTAAGCTACAATGCATTTTTTTTTTTTTTTTTTTTTTTTTGAGACGGAGTCTCGCTCTGTCACCCAGGCTGGAGTACAATGGCCGGATCTCAGCTCACTGCAAGCTCCGCCTCCCGGGTTTACGCCATTCTCCTGCCTTAGCCTCCCGAGTAGCTGGGACTACAGACGGCCGCCACCACACCCGGCTAATTTTTTTTTTTTTTTGTATTTTTAGTAGAGACGGGGTTTCACCGTGTTAGCCCGGATGGTCTCGATCTCCTGACCTCGTGATCCGCCCATCTCGGCCTCCCAAAGTGCTGGGATTACAGGCTTGAGCCACCACGCCCGGCCGAGCTACAATGCATTTTAATAGAGATAAACATTTGAAAAAATCCCTTAAATTTGCAACAAAAATAAAACTATTTGGCTATAAAAATGGCACGTAATATACCCAGCTCTGAGTTAAATGGGAATTATAAAGATGTAAGATTCAGGGCTTTTACAAACTAACAATCTACTGACCATACGTGATTCAATACAGTCTTTGGTCATTGTGTCAGAGGCATTTGAACCACAGCAACTCCATCTTGAATAGGGGTTGGGTAAAATAAAGCTGAGACCCACTGGGCTGCATTCCCAGACAGTTAGGCATTCTAAGCCATAGGATGAGAGAGGAGATTGGCACAAGACACAGGTCTTAAAGACCTGGCTGATAAAACAGGACACAGTAAAGAAGGTGGCTAAAACCCATCAAAACCAAGATTGCAACAAGAGTGACCTCTGGTCATCCTCATTGCTACATTCCCATCAGTGCCATGACAGTTTACAAATGCCATGGTAACATGAGAAAGTTATCCTATAGGATTTAAAAGGGGAGGCATGAATAGTCTACCCCTTGTTTAGCATATAATCAAGAAATAGCCATAAAAATGGGCAACCAGCAGCCCTCAGGGCTGCTCTGTCTATGGGGCAGTCATTCTTTTATTCCTTTACTTTCTTAATAAACTTGCTTTATCTTTGCACAGTGGACTTGCCCTGAATTCTTGCACAAAATCCAAGAATCCTCTCTTTGGGTCTGCATTGGGACCCCTTATGGGTAACAATTACAACCACTGATATGATGTATTTGTGGATTACTAGAAAAGCAGCAAAACAACCAAAGTCTGCCCCTTCCTTCTCTCTTCCTCTTTTTTTTCCTCTCCCCCATATGGACACTACAAAATGACAACAACCTTGGGTACTAAGTAATAAATAATTATGGAAGATAAGGAGAAATGTCAAAAATCTTGACTTAAAATAACTTTGCTATAGATTATGTGTACTTTTTAATGAGTTTAGTCTATGGAAAATTGTAAAGTGGGCAAAGATTTCTCTAAAATCAGGTCCTGTTCACATATTATCTCTACATCAAAATTTGCTGGACTCATCACATCATATCAACATAATACCACTGGTGGTGATACTAACTTTGATCACTTGGTTATGGTAGTATTTGCCAGCTTTCTCCACTTTCTTTTTTAGAAAGTGAGTTAGCCCACACTCAAGACTGGGGATGGGGGTTAACACTACCTCCTGGAGAAGGGCATATTACTTCTGTGGTATTCTTTCCAGAAGCCCATAACCCCAGTCTAGTCTTTTGGAAAACATTATCAGATAAGCCCAAATTGAAAAACATCGTATAAAGCATACAGCTAGAGCTTCTTAAGACTGTTATGCTCATAGAAAACAAGGAAAGATTGAGCAACTGTCATAGACTGCAAAAGAGTAAATAAACATGATGCAATGTAGTATCTTGGATTGGATCCTGGAACAGAAAAAGAACATTAGTGGAAAAGTTGCTGAAATACAAGGTAAGTCTGGAATGTAGTTAACAGTAATGAACAAATGCTGGTTGGCTTCTTAGTTTTGTCAAACACACCAGGATAATGTAAGATGTTAAAATTAGGGGAAATGGTAAGAGGTAGATGGTAATATTGAAACCACCTTTGCATAAATTATGACAGTGAGAAAAATCTGACATGGAAAAATTATGATGGTGAAAGAAATCATGAGCCGAGATCATGTGATTGCACTCCTGGCTTGGACAACAAGAGCAAAACCCCGCCTTAAAAAAAAAAAAAAAGTATAAAAAGAAGCATAATTTATACGCTATAAAAGAGGAAACTGAAGCACAAAATATTAAACTGAAACAACAGGCTGGGTGCAGTGGCTCATGCCTGTAATCCCAGCACTTTGGGAGGCTAAGGCAGGCAGATCACAAGTTGAGGAGTTCCAGACCAACCTGGCCAACATGGTGAAACCCTATCTCTACTAAAATACAAAAATTAGCCAGGAATGGTGGGCGGTTGTCTATAATCCCAGCTACTCAGGAGAGGCAGGAGAATTGCTTGAACCTGGGAAGTGGAGGTTGCAGTGAGCCAAGATCATGCCATTGCACTCCAGTCTGGACGACAGAGTGACTGTTTCAAAAAAAAAAAAAAGGCAGAAAAAGAGAAGAAGACAAAAATAGAAACAAAGAACAAGGCAACAAATAGAAACAGTAACAGATATGGTAAATAATCCAGTATATCAATAATCACTTTGAACATTAATAGTCTAAATGGACAAATTAAATGAAAAAATAAGACCCAACTATATGTTGTCTACAAGAAAACCACTTTAAAGACACATATAGATAAAAGAAAATGGAGAGAAATACCATGATGACACTAATCAAAAGAAAGCAGTAGATACTTAATTCAAAGCAACGAATGTTATCAAGGCTGAAGAAGGGCATTACATAATGATAAAGGAGTCAATTCCCCAAGAAAACATGATAATCCTTTAAGTGTGTGTGTCTAATAAGAATGCATCAGAATAGGTGAGGCAAAAACCGGTAGAACAGCAAGGACAAAGAGATGAATCCACTACTATAGTTGGAGACTTCAACATCCCTCTATCAGAAATGGACAAAATGTAGCAGGCAGAAAATTAGTAAGGACGTAGTTGAACTCACCACCACCATCCATCAACTGAATATAATTTACATCTACAGACTACTTCATCCAACAGCAGAATACACACTCTTCTCTTTTTTTTTTTTTTTTTTTTGAGACAGAGTCTCGCTCTGTGCCCCAGGCTGGAGTGCAGTGGCGCAATCTCGGCTCACTGCAAGCTCCGCCTCCCAGGTTCACGCCATCCTCCTGCCTCAGCCTCCTGAGTAGCTGGACTACAGGCACCCGCCACCGCGCCCGGCTAATTTTTTGTATTTTTAGTAGAGATGGGGTTTCACCGTGTTAGCCAGGATGGTCTCGATCTCCTGACCTCGTGATCCGCCCGTCTCGGCCTCCCAAAGTGCTGGGATTACAGGCGTGAGACACCACACCCGGCCCGCACTCTTCTCAAACTCATATGGAACATTCATCCAGATAGACCACATTCTGGGCCATAAAACATACATTAACAAATTTAAATGAATAAAAATTATACAATGTCTTATTCAGATCATAGCAGAATTAATCTAGAAATCAATAACAGAAAGATAATTGGAAAATCCCCAAATACATGGAGATTAAACAATTCACTTTTTTTTTTTTTTTTTTAGATGGAGGCTCACTTTGTCTCCCAGTCTGGAGTACAATGTCGCGATCCTGGCTCACTGCAGCCTCCGCCTCCTGGGTTCAAGGGATTCTCCTGCCTCAGCCTCCCAAGTAGCTGAGACTACAGGCATGTGCCACCACGCTTGACTAATTTTTTTTTTTTTTTTTTTTTAGTAGACACAGGGTTTCACTGTGTTGGCCAGGACAATCTTGATCTCCTGACCTCATGATCCACTCACTTTGGTCTCTCAAAGTGCTGGGATTACAGGCGTGAGCCCCTGCGCCTGGCCAACAATTCACTTCTAAATAACACATGGATCAAAGAAAAATTTTCGAGAGAAATTTAAAATATTTCGAACTAAATGAAAATGAAAGCACAACTTATTAAAGTCTGTGGAATACAGTGAAAGCAGTGCTTAAACGGAAATTGGTAACGTTAAGTGCATATATTAGAAAAAAATATTTAAAATAAATAATTTAAGCTTTCACATTAGGAAATTGGAAAAAGAAGAGTAAATTAAACCCAAAGTAAGCAGAAGAAAATAAATAATAAAAATTAATATACCTACTATGTACCCATAAAAATTAAAAATTAAAAAAGGGAAATCTGTTGGGCACAGTGGCTCATACCTGTAATCCCAGCACTTTGAGAGACTGAGGCAGACAGATCACTTGAGCCCAGGAGTTTGAGAACAGACTGGCCAACATAGCAAAACCCTGTCTATACGAAAAATACAAAAATTAGCTGGACATGGTGGCACACGCCTGTAGTCCCAGGTACTTGGGAGGTTGAGGTGAGAGGATCACTTGAGCCTGGGAGATTGAGGCTGCACCGAGCCCTGACGGTGCCACTGCACTCCAGCCTGGGTGAAGGAAATAATAAAAATTAGAGCAGAAATCAATGAAATTGAAAATAGGAAATCAATAGAGAAAATCAATGGAACTAAAAGCTGGTTCCTTGAAAGGGTCAATAAAATCAATAAGCCTCTAGCCAAGCTAACTAAGAAAAAAGGAGAAGATGCAAGTTACTACTGTCAGGAATGAAAGATGAGACATCACTACAGATCCCATGGACATTGAAAGGATAATAAAATGAATACTATGAACAACTCTATGCATACAAATTTGATAACTTAGATGAAATGAATCAATTCCTTGCAAGACTCAATCTGCCAAAAGTCACACAGGAAGAATTAAACTATCCAAATAGGCATATATTGATTACAGAAATTGTATCAATAATTAATAACTTTCCAAAATATAAAGCACCAGAACCAGATAGGTTTGTTGGAGAATTCTACCAAATATTTAAGGCATAAATTGTACTATTTCTCTACAATCTCTTTCAGAAGATAGAAATCATTCTATGAGACAACCATTACTCATTCTATTAATACAAATTAATATACCTATTAATTAATTTATATGCCTATTAACCCACAAAAATTGAAAATTAAAAAAGGGAAATAGGTTGGGTGCAGTGGCTAACTTAATTCATTCTATGAGACTACCATTACTTTAATGCCCAACAAAGATGTTACAAGAAAAAAAAACTACAGACCAATATCTTCAGGAACGAAGAGGTAATAATCTTCATCTAAATATTAGCAAACCAAATCCAACAACGTATAAAAAGACTTATACATCACAAAAAGTGGGATTTATCTCAGGTTTGCAAAATTGATGTAACATTAAAAAATCAATTAATGCATCATTTAAAAATCAATTAATGTAATCTATCATATCAAAAGGCTAAAAAAGAAAAATCACATGATCATATCAAAAGATGCAGAAAAAGCACTTAATAAAATTCAACAACAATTAATGATAACAATTCTCAGTTAACCAGAAATAGAGGGCAACTTATTTAACTTGATAAAGAATATCTATAAAAGACTTACAGCTAGCTTCACACTTAATGGTAAACAACTAGAAGCTTTCCTACTAAGATCAGGAACAAGGCAAGGATGTTCCCTCTCACTACTCTTTTTTGACATTATAATTGAAATCCTAGTTAATGCAATAAGACAAGAAAAAGAATTAAAAGGTATACTGATTAGGAAGGAAGAAATAAAACTGTAACATGTAGAAAACTAACATAACTATGTAGAAAATCTGAAAGAGTCAAAAAACACCTAGAATTAACAAGGAATTATAACAAAATTATAGGAGAAATTGTTAATATAAAACAATCACTTTTCTATACACCAGCAATAAATAAGTGGGGAATGTGAAATTAAAAATGCAACACCGTTTACATTAACACCCCCCAAAATGAAATATGTAGGTATAAAGCTAACAAAATATATATGAGATGTAATATAAGGAAAACTACAAAACTCTGTTGAAAGAAATCAAAGAACTAACTTAGTGGAGAAATATTTCATATTCATGGATTGGGAGACTCAATATTGTCAAGATGCCAGTTCTTCCCATTTGATCCATAAATTCAACACAACCCCAACCAAAATCCCAGCAAGTTATTTTGCAGATATCTTCTAGACAAGCAGATAATTTAAGAGAAGGATAGTAGTTTACCTATGAGAAGACCTTTCAAATTCTCTGCAGAATCAAGTAGGTTGAAAGATAATCTTATAAATCAGATTCAAAGTGTAAAAATGTCAGGCAGTATTATAAAAATTATTACCCTTGTTAGAAATAGTTTCTGCAGCCTCTGATCACTTATACATTAGGAATGTACTACTATACCACTTATTCTGTATAACTGAGCAAGATAACCTCTTTCAACTCAAATTTCTTCATCTGGCGAATAAAGATGATAGTACATGCCAACCCTGCTAAGCAAAATGTTAAATAAGAAAGACTTCAACTTCTTTTCTTCCACTTCTATACTTTCATAGCACATTTTAAATTTATGTCATAATTATAAATTTATTTACATATTTTTCACTATCTGCAAGATCCTTGAGGGTAGGGACATATATTCAACTTTCTTCTCTATCTCAGCTTTCATAATAGTATAGATCTCAATAATAATTTTTGGCTCTTTTTGAAATTATTTCAAATTCAAGTAAAAGTCATAATACTATCAGATCTGGTTTCATTATAGATTTGTGCTACTTTGCTATCCTTTAGTGTCTACTGAAAGTCCTCCACAATTATATATTTATTTGGAAAATATTAGATTACTTTTCTAATAATTGGCAGGGGAAGAGGGGAGAACCCTAGGTAACACAAAGCTTTACTCTGTTTTTTACAACAAGAAGTAAACATAATATCCAAGTTGCCCATTTTATTAGTCAGTTCTCAATTATTCACAAATACAGATTAATCTATAATACTCTAGGCCCTCTTCCTACTAAGTGCTCAATAAAAACTGAACAACCCAGATGCTGGGACTAGGCAGAAAAGTGGTACGTTTATGTCTGTGTGTGTGTGTGTCAGTGTGGCAGGACAATATAAGATTTTAATTTTCACGTGTTCTCCAATTCTTTTTTCCTTTCCTCATTCTAAACAGGTAACCAGGTCTTCAGGTTCCATTATCTACGGAAGATCTATGGAAGACCTCAAAGCAAAAGCTTTGAGAACTGTGAGGGAGACTGGGACATAGCCTGCTAAACCCAACTTGCCCAAATTGGAAAAATGTTCAGCAACACCAGGGATAGTTGTGATCTGAATCCTACTTCCTGGCTGTTCTCCAAGGAAATGGCAAGACCTCAAAGAAGAATGGCTACGTGGAGTACCTTGGGAGGCTGGACTGTAGTTACTGGGGGTTCACAATCAACAGAGACTCTCATGCCCAAGCTTGACCAGAAAAGCAGTAATGTCATAGGACTTGAAGCATGAACTTATTCAATAAGGGTATCAGTCCATGATGGTGATAACTGCAGACAGGTGGGCCCATCTCCTATTTGTTTTCTTTTTTCCTAAAAGATTCTTAGGTTTTTGTGCTACTCATGGGTTGCAAAGGACCAAGGAAGGAAAGGAAGAAACATATTCGTTTCTATGTGTTCCCATAATGACTGATATGAATCTATATTTTACCAGATTGGGCAATTCAAAGTTAAATTTAATTTAATTTATAGGAAGTAAAATAATTTTATATATATTGCACATAAAATTTGTGATGTTATCCAACTAAACATGACAATATGGATCTATATATTTCTAATATACTTTAATAAATATTTTCCATTGTTCATTATTTATATTTTTGTGCTTCAAAACCTCTATATCTGAATGATTAAAATTTCTGTATTTTGAAAGACTAAGTTTTTCTTTGGAGGCAAAACAATGACGGCAGTTGATTGTTACTGTCAGTAAGAAGTTCATCATCATAAAAAGTATAATATTGCAAGATAAATTTATAATTTGGATTCAGGAACTGCAAACAAAACATCAAAGGAGTCAGGAGAAAACCAATCTCATTAAGTGTTCCCTAGGAAGGCCTATTCATAGACAGAGACAAATGACTTCTGTGGCAAATGCTTCACATCCCACATGTTAGACTAAATAAATGATACTTAATGGGTGTATTTTATTTTAAAAAAATGATGAGGGATCCCTAGCATCCTAAATCCACCCATACAGTGCAGCATAGCTGGTTTAGCTGAAGAACTTACAGAAGGAAAAAAAACCACAAATATTTATCTTCCTTCATTTTTCCCCCACAAAGATCTATAACAAACTTTAAATTAATTTGACTGCAACCCTATTTTAGCAGTAAGAATGAAAAAAATTCTTACACTCTTATAACACTCTGAAATTTCCAACCAGCATTAAACTATGCACAGAAATAAGAGCTTACTTCTATAACTCTGTATACAGATCTATTATTTTTTCATATTTTCTCCTTTACCTCACTTTCCATAATTTAGAACATTTTTTAAATCTTTATTACTAATGTATGATACAATCAGTAGTCTGAAATATTAAGCTACATTCCAGAGCAGGAATTTTTAGCAATTATAAAATAATTATATTTTAGATTCATTTTTGATATTTTATTTTATTTTATTTTATTTATTTATTTTTGATATGGAGTTTCACTCTTGTTGCCCAGGCTGGAGTGCAATGGCGCAATCTTGGCTCACTGCAACCTCCGCCTCCTGGGTTCAAGCAATTCTCCTGCCTCAGCCTCCCGAGTAGCTGGGATTATAGGCATGTAATGTAACACGCCTGGCTAATTTTGTATTTTTAGTAGAGACAGAGTTTCTCTATGTTGGTCAGGCTGGCCTCAAACTCCCAACCTCAGGTGATCCGCCCACCTCGGCCTCCCAAAGTGCTGGGATTACGGGCGTGAGCCACCATGCCCGGCCTTATTTTATTATTTTTTGAGACAGAGTCTCGCTCTGTTGTCCAGGCTGGAGTACAGCAGGGCAATCTTGGCTTACTGCAACCTCTGCCTCCTGGGTTAAAGTGATCCTGTCTCAGCCCCCCAGGTAGTTGGGACTACAGGCACACACCACCATGCCCAGCTAATTTTTGTATTTTTAGTAGACACGAGGTTTCACCATGTTGGCCAGACTGGTCTCAAAATCCTAACCTCAGGTGATCCGCCTGCCTCAGCCTCCAAACGTGCTGGGATTACAATCGTCAGCCACCACACCCAGCCCATTTTTTATTTTTTAATAGAAAACCCTCAGTAGTTATATGATCAAAAAATGCAATATAATTTCTTCAAAAGGGGAAGAACATTGATAGTTTCCTGACTATTGATCAAAGTCAAGGTGGTGGCTTACATTGATCATATTCACATTTTTTATAATGATAATATTTCTAGTGAATATTTTCCTCCTTGATTTAACCACATCAAACTTTGAAAAAGAACCAAGAATTCAAGAGATTAGATAAGCATACAGCAGGAAAATACATGCATTCATTTCCAAAATGTAAAGCATCATGCTGTGGCATGACGTGGTGGTAAAAGCCTGGATTTTGGAAATTGCTTGGATCTGCTACTTACTAGCTATGTGATTTGGGCAGGTCACTTAATCTCTCTGTGTCTTAGTTTCCCAATCTGTAAAATAGGGAAAATTATATTTATCTCAAAGGATAGTAATGAGGTACATATTTATATTTATATTTTATACTTAGAATTATGTCTGGCACATTGTATACCCTATAGAATAAAGTTCAAGATGAGCATAACCTAGATCCAGCAATCTACTCCCAAGCGTAACTAAAGAAAATTTACAGGTGCATAAGAAAACATTAACAAGAGTATTCATTGCAACGTTGTTTGTAATAGCTCCAAACTGGAACAAAATTACATCAATAAGGAAACAGGTTAAAGAAACTATAGTACAAGCATACCTCAAAGCTACTGTGGGTTCAGCTCCAGGTTACCACAATAAAGCAAGTATTGCTTTATTGCAAAGTAAAAATATTGCAATAAAGTGAGCTGCATGAAATTTTTTGTTTCCCAGAGCATATAAAAGTTATGTTTACATTATACTGTAGTCTATTAAGTGTACAATAGCATGATGTCTAAAAAATATTCATACCTTAATTTAAAAATACTTTATGGCTAAAAAATGCTCACGATCATCTGAGCCTTCAGAGTGTGATAAGTTTTTTTTTTTTTTTTTTTTTTTTTTGAGACAGAGTCTCGCTCTGTCCCCCAGGCTGGAGTGCAGTCGTGCGATCTCCACTCACTGCAACCTCTGCCTCCCGCGTTCACACCATTCTCCTGCCTCAGCCTCCCAAGTAGCTGAGACTACAGGCGCCCGCCACTACGCCCAGCTAATTTTTTTGTATTTTTAGTAGAGACGGGGTTTCACTGTGTTAGCCAGCACGGTCTCAATCTCCTGACCTCGTGATCCACCTGCCTCGGCCTCCCAAAGTGCTGGGATTACAGGCGTGAGCCACCGCGCCTGCCCTGTGATAAGCTTTTCGCTGGTGGAAGGTCTTGCTTCCACGTTGATGGCTGCTGACTGATCAAGGTGGTGGTTGCTGAAGGTTGGAGTGACTGCGGCAATTTCTCTTTCTTTTTTTTTTTTTTTTTTTCCTGAGATGGAGTCTTGCTTTGTCTCCCAGGCTGGAGTGCATGGAGTGCAGTGGTGCGATCTCCGCTCTCTGCAAGCTCCATCCCCGGGGTTCATGCCATTCTCCTGCCTCAGCCTCCCGAGTAGCTGGGACTACAGGCACCCACCACTACACCCGGCTAATTTTTTGTATTGTTAGTAGAGAGGGGGTTTCACCGTGTTAGCCAGGATAGTCTCGATCTCCTGACCTCGTGATCCACCCACCTCGGCCTCCCAAAGTGCTGGGATTACAGGCGTGAGCCACCACGCCCGACCAGGGCAATTTCTTAAAATAAGACAACAGTAAGGTTTCCCACATCTATTGACTCTTCCTTTCACAAAATATTTCTCTGCAGCATACAGTGCTGGTTGACAACATTTTGCCCACAGTAGAACTTCTTTCAAATTGGAGTCAATCCTCTCAAATACTGCCACTGCTTTATCAACTAACTTTATGTGATATTCTAAATCCTTTGTTATTACTTCAACAATGCTCACATCATCTACACTAGTAGATTCCATGTTAAGAAACCACTTTCTCTGCTCATCCATAAGAAGCAACTCCTCATCACTTTTTTTTTTCAGAGACTGTGTCTCACTATGTTGCCCAGGTTGGTCTTGAACTCCTGGCCTCAAGTGATCCTCCTACCTCAGCCTCCTGTGTAGGTGGGACTACAGGTGCCCACCACTGTATCCTGTTTAGGGTAGAACTGTTAATTCTCTCTCTTTTAGTTATCTTGCTATTTCTACCAAATCTGCAGTTACTTCCTCCAATAATGTCTTGAATCCCTCAAAGTCATCCATGAGAGTTGGAATCAACTTCTTCCAAATTTCTGTTAATGTTGATATTTTAACCTCCTCTCATGGATCATGAATTTTCTTTTTTTTCTTGAGGACCATGAGCTGTAGTTTTATGGGTTCATTTCTTGCATTTGAAGTACTCTTCGATAACAACTTTGGCTTGAGATTCTTTGCCATAGTCCTTACCTACTACACAACTGCAACCAACCACTTTACAGGTTTGTCCCCCTCTGTCAATTTTACAGAAGCCTAGAATTCCCCTACTTTCTGGTCAACCTTAATTAGGGTGATACAGTGTTCAGCACGAAGTGCCTCCGCCAACGTGACATACACAGGCTCATCACAGATGGATGTAAGCACACAAAGCCTTATCTAAGGTTTTGGCAGCTTTGCAAATTCTATGTGATAGGTCATCATGCTTGAGGGCGGTCTTCAGCACCTCTTATGAAATAGTTGTTTTGTTTTGTTTTGTTTTTTTTTTTTGGAGACAGGCTCTGTCACCAGACTGGGCTGTAATGGCACAATTATAGTTCACTGCAGCTTCACATTCCTGGGCTCAAGTAATCCTCCCACCTCAGCCTCCTGAGTAGCTGGAACTATAGATGCACACCATGACACCTCGCTAATTTTTTTTTCATTCTTTTTTGTTTTTACTTTATTTTCTTTTTATATTATACTTCAAGTTCTGGGGTACATGTGCACAACATGCAGGCTTGTTACATATGTATACATGTGCCGTGTTGGTTTGCTGCACCCATTAACTCGTCATTTACATTAGGTATTTCTCCTAATGCTATCCCTCCCCCATCCTCCCACCCCACAACAGGCCCTAGTGTGTGATGTTCCCCGCCCTGTGTCCAAGTGTTCTCATTGTTCAATTCCCACCTATGAGTGAGAACATGCAGTGGTTGATTTTCTGTCCTTGCGATAGTCTGCTCAGAATGATGGTTTCCAGCTTCATCCAGGTCGCTACAAAGGACATGAACTCATCCTTTTTTATGGCTGCATAGTATTCCATGGTGTATATGTGCCACATTTTCTTAATCCAGTGTATCATTGATGGACATTTGGGTTGGTTCCAAGTCTTTGCTGTTGTGAACAGTGCCGCAATAAACATACGTGTGCATATGTCTTTATAGTAGTATGATTTATAATCCTTTGGGTATATACTCAGTAATGGGATTGCTGGGTCAAATGTTATTTCTAGTTCTAGATCCTTGAGGAATAGCCACACTGTCTTCCACAACAGTTGAACTAGTATACACTCCCACCAACAGTGTAAAAGCATTCCTATTTCTCTACATCCTCTCCAGCACCTATTGTTTCCTGACTTTTTAATGATCGCCATTCTAACTGGTATGAGATGGTATCTCATTGTGGTTTTGATTTGCATTTCTCTGATGACCATTGATGATGAGCATTTTTTCATGTGTCTGTTGGCTGCATAAATGTCTTCTTTTGAAAAGTGTCTGTTCATATCCTTTGCCCACTTTTTGATGGGGTTGTTTGATTTTTTCTTGTAAATTTGTTTAAGTTCTTTGTAGATTCTTTGTAGATTTTTTCTTTTGAGATGGAGTCTCGCTCTGTCACCCCTAGGCTGGAGTGCAGTGTCACAATCTCAGCTCACTGCAACCTCTGCCTCCCAGGTTCAAGTGATTCTCCTGCCTCAGCCTCCTGAGTAGCTGGGATTACAGGCGTGTACCACCACACCTGGCTAATCCTTGTGTTTTTTTAGTAGAGACAGAGTTTCACCACATTGGTCAGGCTGGTCTCGAACTCCTGAACCCATGATTCACCTGCCTCAGCCTCCTAAAGTGCTGGGATTACAGGCATGAGCCACCGTGCCCAGCTGACACCTCGCTAATTTTTTAATTTTCTGTAGCAACAAGGTCTTGCTGTGTTGTCCAGGTTGGTCTGGAACTCCTAGGCTCAAATGATCCTCCTGCCTCAGCCTCCCAAAATGCTAGGATTACAGTTATGAGCCACTGTCCTCAACCTTGTATTCTTAACATCCATTACATCTTCAGCAGCAATGACTTTCTCAGCCATGGTGGTGGGCTACAGGTGAAGCCTAATCTTGAACATAGCTGAGCCCCTGCCTGTGCATGACTCAGCAGTGGCAAAGCACAAATGTACTTAATGGCATCTAGAATGGTGAATCCTTTCCAGAAAGTTTTCAGCTTATTTGCCTATATCCATTAGAGAAATCACTATGGCAAATATAGCCTTATAAAATGTTTTTCTTAAAACATGACTTAAACATCAAAATTACTCTTTGATCCATGGTCTGCAGAATGGGGATGTTGTGTTAATAGACATGAAAAGATTAATTTCCCTGTACATCTCCATCAGAGCTCTTGGGTGACCAGGTGCATTATCAACTGGCAGTAGCATTTTCTATTTTTTTTTTTTTTTTGAGACGGAATCTTGCTCTGTTGCCCGGGCTGGAGTGCAGTGGCCAGATCTCAGCTCACTGCAAGCTCCGCCTCCCGGGTTTATGCCATTCTCCTGCCTCAGCCTCCTGAGTA
The DNA here is from genome assembly GCF_003255815.1 of Theropithecus gelada. Classification (NCBI taxonomy): domain Eukaryota; kingdom Metazoa; phylum Chordata; class Mammalia; order Primates; family Cercopithecidae; genus Theropithecus; species Theropithecus gelada. The sequence goes on from NC_037684.1 coordinate 14,835,095, forward strand.
GCTAGGACTACAGGTGCCCGCCACCTCGCCCGGCTAGTTTTTTTTTTTTTTTTTGTATTTGTTAGTAGAGACGAGGTTTCACCGTGTTAGCCAGGATGGTCTCAATCTCCTGACCTCGTGATCTGCCCGTCTCAGCCTCCCAAACTGCTGGGATTACAGGCTTGAGCCACCGCGCCCAGCCGGCAGTAGCATTTTCAAAGGAATCTTTTTTTTCTGAGCAGTAGGTCTCAACAGTGGGTTTAAAATATTCAGTAAAACATGCTATAAACAGATGTGCTGTCGTCCAGGCCTTTCAGTTCCATTTACAGAGCACAAGCAGAGTAAATTTAGTGTAATTCTTAAGGGCCCTAGGAATTTCAGAGTGTTAAATGAGGATGAACTTCAATTTAAAGTTACCAGCTGCATTAGCCCCTGATAAGAGAGGCAGCCTGTCCTTTGAAGCTTTGAAGTCAAGCACTGACTTATCCTCTCTAGCTATGAAAGTCCTAGATAGCATCTTCTTTTAATAGAAGGCTGTTTTGCCTACATTGAAAGTCTGTTGCCTAGTGTAGCCACCTTCATAAATGATCTTAGCTAGATCTTTTGGATAATGCTGCAGGGTCTACCTCAGCACGTGCTGCTTCACTGTGCACTTTTAAGTTATGGAGCTGGCTTCTTTCCTTAAACTCATGTACCAACCTCTGCTGGCTTTAGACTTCTGCAGCTTCTTTTTATTTTATTTATTTATTTGAGATGGAGTCTAGCTCTGTTGCCCAGGCTGGAGTGCAGTGGTGCAATCTCGGCTCACTGCAACCTCCACCTCCCAAGTTCAAGCAATTCTCCTGCCTCAGCCTCCCGAGTAGCTGGGACTACAGGCGTGCACCACCATGCCTGGCTAATTTTTGTATTTTTAGTAGAGATGGGGTTTTACCATATTGGTCAGGCTGGTCTTGAACTCCTGACCTCAAGTGATCCACCCACCTCGGCCTCCCAAAGTGTTGGGATTACAAACGTGAGCCACCGCGCCTGGCCAGACTTTTGAAGCTTCTGACCTCTCTCATACTTTGTACAATTGAAGAGAGTTAGAGCCTTGCTCTGGATTAGGCTTTGGCTTAAGGGAATGTTGCTTCTGGTTCAATCTTCTCTTCAGACCACTAAAACTTTATATCATCAATAAGGCTGTTTCGCTTTCTTTTTCTTTTTTGAGACAGGGTCTCGCTCTGTCACTGAAGTGCAGTGGTGTGGCTATGGTTCACTTCAGTCTCCATCTCCCAGCTCAGGCAGTACCCCCACCTAAGCCTCCTGAGTAGCTGAGAGTACAGGTGCGTGTTGCCATGCTCAGCTGTTTTTTTTTTTTTTTTTTTTTTTAATTTTTTGTAGAGATGGGGGTCTCACTGTTGCCAGCATTGGTCACAAACTCCTGGGCTCAAGTGATCTTCCCACTTCAGCCTCCCAAAATTTTGGAATTACAGGCATGAGCCACCACACGTGGCCTGTTTCACTTTCTTATCATTCATGAGCTCACTGGAGTAATTTTTTTGAACAACTTTTCCTTTGCATTCACAACTTACGTAACTTTAGTGCAAGAGCCCTTGCATTTGGCCTATTTTGGATTTTGACGTTTTCCTCACTAAGCTTAATCATTTCTAGCTTTTGAATTAAAGTGAGAGACTTTACTCTTCCTTCCACTTGAACACTTAGCCCATTGTAGGGTTATTGATTGGCCTAATTTCAATAGTGTTGTGTCTCAGAGAACGGAGAGGCCCAGGGAAAGGGGAGAAAAGGATGGGGAAATAGCCAGTTGGTGAAATAGTCAGAACACACAGTATTTATTAAGTTCGCTGCCTTATTTGTGTGCAGTTTGTGGTGCCACTCCCCAAAATTACAAAAACATCAAAGATCACCGACTACAGATGGCCATAACAGATATAATAGTAATAAAAAGTTTGATATATTGCAAGAATTACCAAAATGTGACAGAGGCATGAAGGGATCACATACTGTTGAAAAAATGGTGCCAACGGACTTGTTGAACACAGGGTTGCCACAGACCTTGAATCTGTGAAAAAATGTAGCATCTGTGAAGAGCAATAAAGCAAAGCACAATAAAATGAGGAATGTCTGTATTATCAAACAATGGTTTACTCCACAACAGTTGAAATGAATGATCTAGAGCTAAATATATCAACTCAAATAAATTTCAAATACAGAAAATATAAGTTGTAAAAAGAATATGGGGTATACTTTTTTCAAAAACACATTGAACAATTATAATGGTTTAATGTATTTAAATAATGTGTGTATGTGTGTTTGTGTGTTTATGTGTGTGTGTGTGTTTATACACTCACATGTGGAAAATATGCATGGGAAGGCTCAATGAAGCTCTTGAAGGGAGCTCTATGGGTCCCTAAGATCCTTCTTGAAAACAGTCAAAACTATTTTCATAATAGTACTAAGAAGTTATTGTGGTGACACTTTCACTGATGGTGCAAAATCAGTTATGCGTAAAACTGCTGGCACCTGAACACAAATCCAAATCCATGCAGTGTCACCAAACTATACTAGTAGTCATGACACTTTTTACTATCATTCACTTGCAGGAAAAATAAATGCTTTAAATCCAGCGTCACTTAAGAATGTTCTTAGGCCGGGCGCGGTGGCTCAAGCCTGTAATCCCAGCACTTTGGGAGGCCGAGACGGGCGGATCACGAGGTCAGGAGATCGAGACCATCCTGGCTAACACGGTGAAACCCCGTCTCTACTAAAAATACAAAAAAATTAGCCGGGCGTGGTAGCGGGCGCCTGTAGTCCCAGCTACTCGGGAGGCTGAGGCAGGAGAATGGCGTGAACCCAGGAGGCGGAGCTTGTAGTGAGCCTAGATCGCGCCACTGCACTCCAGCCTGGGTGACAGAGCAAAGACTCCGTCTCAAAAAAAAAAAAAAAAAGAATGTTCTTGATAAAATGGTAATAATCACTAATTTTATTAAGTTTGCCTCTTGAATCAATTTTTTTAAATAGACTTTATTAAAATTAGCCAGGTGTGGTGGCACACACCTGTTGATCCCAGCTACTTGGGAGGCTGAGGCACGAGAATTGCTTGAACCCAGGAGCTTGAGGTTGCAGGGAGCTGAGATTGCACCACTGCACTCCAGCCTGGGCAACAAAGCGAGACTCCGTCTCAAAATAAATAAATACATAGACTTTATTTTTGTTTTTTGGTGATTTTTCTGGTTTTTTTGAGACAGGGTCTTGATTTGTTGCCCAAGTTGGAGTGCAGTGGTGTGATCATGGTTCACTGCAACTTGAACTCTTGAGCTCAAGGGATCCTACCACTTCAGTCTCCCAAGTAGCTGGGGCTACAGGTGTTTGCCACCACATCTGGCTAATTTTTAAAATTATTTTTGTAGAAACAGGATTTCACTATGTTGCCTAAGCAGGTCTTGAACTCCTGGTCTCAGGAGTTCTTCCACCTCAGCCTCCCAAAGTGCTGGGATTATAGGCATGAGCCACCATGCCTGGCCAAAAACAGACTTTAAGAGCAGTCTTAGGTTCACAGCAAAATTAAGCATAAAGTACAGAGAGTTCCCATATATCCCCTGTGCCCATACACCCACCAGCCTCCCTCCCTATCAACATCCCATATCAGAGTGGTACATTTGTTATAATCAATGAACCACATTGACACATTATTACCCAAAGTCCATAGTTTACACTAAGTTTCACTCTTGATGTACATTCTCTGGGTTTTGATAAATGTATAACATATATCCATCTTTATAGCATTGTACAGAATAGTTTCACTGCCCTAAAAATCCTCTGGGTTCTGTCTACTCATCCGTCTCCTCAATCCCTGAAAACCACTCATCTGTTTGCTGTCTCCAAAGTTTCGCCTTTTTCCAGAATGTTATATAGTTGCAATCATACATAGGCATCCTTTTCATATTGGCTTCTTTCACTTGAATATGCATTCAAGCTTACTCCATGTCTTTCATGGCTCGATGACTCATTTCTTTTCAGTGCTAAATAATATTCCATTGTCTGGACGCACCACCATTTGTTTATCCATTCACCTCCTAAGGACATCTTGGTTCCTTCCAAGTTGTGATAATTACGCATAAAGTTGCTATAAACATTTCTGTGCGGTATTTTTTGTGGGCATAAGTTTTTAAATCATTTCGGTAAAAACCAATGAATATGATTGCTGGATCATATGGTAAGAGTACATTTCATTTTGTGAGAAATTGCCAAACTTCTTCCAAAAGTGGCTGTACTTTTTGTCTTCCAACCAGCAATGAATGAGAGTTTTTGTTGCTCCACATCCTTGCCAGCATTTGGTGGTGTCAGAGTTTTGGATTTTTATCATTCTAATAGGTGTGTAGTGTTATCTCATTATTCTTTCAATTTGCTAAGACGTATTGATGTTGAGCGTTTTGTTTTTTTTTTTTTTTGAGACGGAGTCTCACTCTGTCGCCCAGGCTGGAGTGCAGTGGCGCAATCTCGGCTCACTGCAAGCTCCGCCTCCCAGGTTCACGCCATTCTCCTGCCTCAGCCTCCGAATAGCTGGGACTACAGGCGCCTGCCACCACGCCTAATTTTTTTTTTTTTTTTTTTTTTTTTTAGTAGAGATGGGGTTTCACCGTGTTAACCAGGATGGTCTCGGTCTCCTGACCTCATGATCCGCCCGCCTCGGCCTTCCAAAGTGCTGGGATTACAGGCGTGAGCCACCGTGCCGGTCGATGTTGAGCATTTTTTCACATGTTTATTTGCCATACAAAAATCTGTTTTGTGCCGGGCGCGGTGGCTCAAGCCTGTAATCCCAGCACTTTGGGAGGCCGAGATGGGCGGATCACGAGGTCAGGAGATCGAGACCATCCTGGCTAACACGGTGAAACCCCGTCTCTACTAAAAAATACAAAAAAACTAGCCGGGAGAGGTGGCGGGAGCCTGTAGTCCCAGCTACTGGGGAGGCTGAGGCAGGAGAATGGCGTGAACTCGGGAGGCGGAGCTTGCAGTGAGCTGAGATCCGGCCACTGCACTCCAGCCTGGGCGACAGCGCGAGACTCTGTCTCAAAAAAATAATAAATAAATAAATAAATAAAATAAAAATAAAATAAAAAATTCTGTTTTGGTAAAGTGTCTGTACTTCTTTGGTAAAGTGTGTGTTCAGATCTTTTGCCCATGTTTAAATTGGGTTGTCCATTTTCTTATTGTTTTAAGAGTGCTTTGTATATTTTGGCTAACATGTTTTTATCAGATATGTCTTTTGCAAATATTTTCTCCAGTCTGTAGCTTGCCTTCTCAGTTTCCTGACAGTGTCCTTTGCAGCGCATAAATTTATTATTTTATCATTTTATTATTATTATTTTTTGAAACAGGGTTTCTCTTGCTCTGTCACCCAGGCTGGAGTGCAGTGGTGTGATCATGGCTCACTGCAACCTCCAATCATTGGGCTCAGGCAATCTTCTTGCCTCAGCCTCCTGAGTAGCTGGGACTATAGGCATGCACCAACATTCCTAGCTATTTTACATTTTTTATAGAGATGGGGGTCTTGCTATGTTTGCCAGGCTGGTCTCAAACTCATGGCCTCAAGCAATCCTCCCACTTCAGCCTCCCAAATTGCTAGGATTATAGGCATGAGCCACCATGCCGGCCTTGAAATATTTCAAAATTAAAATATAACACAAGCATGTATCCTAATTTTTACCTAAGTATAAATTTTCCCCTCTGCAGTTTAGAATCTGTATAGTTTGGCACAGAGCCTAGTGCATTTCTGTGCTCAGTCTTTGTTTTATAGAAAGATGTAAAACATGGCCAGGCACGGTGGCTCACACCTGTAATCCCAGCACTTTCGGAGGCCAAGGCAGGCAGATCACTTGAATCCAGGAGTTTGAGACCAGCTTGGCCAACATGGCAAAACCCTGTCTCAACTAAAAATACAAAAATTAGCCAGGCATGGTGGCACATGCCTGTGATCCCAGTTATTTGGGTGGCTGAGGCATGAAAATCACTTGCACCTGGGAGGTGCAGGTTGCAGTGAACTGAGATCTCGCCACTGCCTCTCCAGCCTGGGTGACAGAGCAAGACTCTGTCTCAAAAAAAAAAAAAAAAAAAAAAAAAAACAAAGAAAGAAAAAGAAAAAAGAAAAAAATGTAAAATATAATAGAAAAACTGATTATATGGTTCAATATATGTTCCTTTCCAAATAGAGCAGCTTCATCCAAAGGAAAAAGAACCAACAAAAATAGAGATCATGAGTATAAAATGTGTAACTATTTCCATTTCGTATAGTCTGCAATTTTTAATTAAGAAAGATTCATTAAAATGATATATATCTGGCCAGGTGCAGTGGCTCACGCCTGTAATCCCAGCACTTTGGGAGGTTGAGGTGGGTGGGTCACAAGGTCATGAGTTTGAGACCAGTCTGGCCAATATGGTGAAACCCGATCTCTACTAAAAAAATACAAAAATTAGCTGGGCATGGTGGCATGCACCTGTAATCCCAGCTACTCAGGAGGCTGAGGCAGGAGAACTGCTTGAACCCGGGAGGTGGAAGTTGCAGTGAGCCAAGGTTGCATCACTGCACTCCAGCCTGGGCAACAGAGCAAGACTCCATCTCAAAATAATAATAATAATAATAATAATAATAATAATAATAATAATAAATCCATTTGCAGAGAGGCTTACTGATTCATTCATTTAAAATTTATTTAATTTCACCGGGCGTGAGTGGCTCATGCCTGTAATCCCAACACTTTAGAAGGCTGAGGCGGGCAGATAACCTGAGGTCGGGGGTTTGAGACCAGCCTGACCAACATGGAGAAACCCCATCTCTACTAAAAATACAACATTAGCTGGGCGTGGTGGTGCATGTAATCCCAGTTGCTCGGGAGGCTAACACAGGAGAATCACTTGAACTGGGGAGGCAGAGGTTGCGGAAAGCCGAGATCACGCCATTGCACTCCAGCCTAGGCAACAAGAGCAAAATTCCGTCTCAAAAAAGGAAAAGAAATTATTTAATTTTAACTACGTGTTAGTCCCTGTGTTAAGTACTAAGGATACAGAGGTAAATGAGAAAAGGTCCTTGCCATTATGGAGCTCACAGTTTAAAGAATCTTGGTAAAAAATTAACACAAAATGTGAAAAATATTATACAAGGCATGTACAAAGGGATATGAGATAATACTCAAAGAGTATTTAAGAGAGCTGGGAAAGGTTTCTGAGATAGGATAACATCCAAGCTGGGAGCTGAATAGTGAGAATACAACAGATAGAAAAGAGATTAAAATGCATTCCAGGCAGGAATGAAAAAAACATTCATGTATATATATATGTGTGTATGTTTATATACACACATACATACAGTTGATCCTCATTATATGCAGGGTCTGTATTTTCTAATCCACATAGTCACTAAAATTTATTTGTAACCCCTAAGTCAATACTTTCACAGTAATTCATGGACATGTACAGAGTGGCAAAAACTCGAGTTAACTGAAGCATAACACATTCCCAGCTCAGGTCAAAGTGATGTTTGTTTCGCCTTCTTGTTTTAGCTCTCATAGTGTCCTTTTCTTCGCCTCTTTCATGCTATGTTTTTCATATTTTTATGGTTTGTGCTGATAACTTTGCTGTTTACAACGTTCCCCATGCATAATGCTGATATGCTATCTAGTATTCCGATGCATAACAAGGTTATGAGGTGCCTTATGAAAAAAAATAGTTGTGTTAAATAACCTTAACTCTTGGCCTTGAGTTCAGTGTTAATGAATCAACAATAGATATTTAATAAGGTATCTTTAAGCAGAAACACACATAAAACAAGGTTGTATTGACCAGTTGATAAAAACGTCATGAACAGAGGCTCACAGGAACCTAACCCTCTATTTCCTCTAGGAGCAATGCTTCTATATTCACTGATTCAGTGTTTGTGGTAACTTTATAGAACATAACTACTGCAAATTGAGAAGCAACTGTGTGTTTATTTACTAATTAACACATTTCGTCAAATACAATTTATTTACAGAAACCACTGATTACTTTGATTAGATACACATAGCATATTACCTCATCCTGAATAAGTAATGAATAATCAACTATACTGAAGATAACTGACATCTTATCATGCATAGCCTTTAAAACCATCACTTTAAAAATAAGCACGGTATTATGAGGTATTTTGAGGTTTCTAGTAAGGGCAATAATATCTCACATAAAGATAGTTATATACTTGCAACCATATAAGAGTATAGTAGAAATATACAGAAGCAGATGTGGCACAATTTTAACAATTTAGTATTTCTACTAAGTATAATTGTGGATAGTGGCAAAAGCAGTATGGTAAATTACAACTGCAGTAGAAAAAAATCTAAAATGATTATTTTTGTTTTGTTTTGTTTTGAGATGGACTCTCACTCTGTTGCCAGGCTGGAGTGCAGTGGCACGGTTTTGGCTCACTGCAACTTCCGCCTCCTGGGTTCAAGCGATTCTCCTGCCTCAGCCTCCCAAGTAGCTGGGACTACAGGCACATGCCACCACGCCCGGCTAATTTTTATATTTTTAGTAGAGATGGAGTTTCACCATGTTGGCCAAGCTGGTCTTGAACTCTTGACCTCGTGATCCGCCCGCCTCAGCCTCCCAGAGTGCTGGGATTACAGGCATGAGCCACTGCGCCCGGCCTAAAATGATTTTTAAAAAGCTTTCCTCAATCAATTAACAGAACTGAACTGTCATTTTCTGAAAGTGATTCCAATGAACAAATACCATATAAACTCCCACACACAGACTTGCTCATTATAATGAAAAAGAAGCAAGTAATATCCTTAAGAAGTTAAGCTGGTATAAGGTTAATCTTTATAGAAAAGTAGAACAAGCAAGTTATACAATTTAATATTAGGTCTTGATAAAGACTTTTTAATATTAACACTTCCTGTTATAATGATTCTAATAACTTCGAAGAACATAATTCACAATTTCACATTTCCTTTATATTAAAATAAAGAAAATTAAAAAAAGAAACAAATCTAAGAAAACACATAGACCCTGAAGTCATGATTGAGAATGATGCCATAAACCCATACCTGTCTAAAATGTTACATTTTAAATTCATAATGATACTTCTTCTATCTCTTGCTGAATGGCCTGCACCTCTTAAATGACATTCAACTATCTAATAATAAAGAGCTACATATTATGAATTTTAAATATCCATTTGTAGTTTTGGAAGATAATTGGCAGAAACTGATGAGGTTGACAATGCCAAAAGTTTTCTGCTGATTTCAAATACTATTTTAAAACAGGAAATAAATGAGGGTGAAAATCATTGTTTAAAGAGAAGAGTCCTGACTGAGTGTGGTGGCTCACACCTGTAATCTCAGCATTTTGGGAGGCTGAGGCAGGTAGATCTCAAGGTCAGGAGTTTGAGACCAGCCTGGTCAAGATGGTGAAACTCCGTCTCTACTAAAAATACAAAAATTAGCCGGGCGCGGTGGCGGGTGCCTGTAATCCCAGCTACTCGGGAGGCTGAGGCAGAAGAATCACTTGAACCCAGCAGGTGGAGGTTGCAGTGCGCCGAGATTACACCACTGCACTCTAGCCTGGGTGACAGAGCAAGACTCTGTCTCAAAAAAAAAAAAAAAAAAAGAGAGAAGAGTCCAAAAGGGAACAAGACATCAATATTCCCTAATGCAAGGAAAAAAAAAAAAAAAAAAACAGAAGAAGTTTTCATTGTATGTATAGTGTGTAATTGTAAAGCCAGTTCCATGGATACCATTTACTTATAGCCAATGCTTAAATTTGTATCTTCCAGTCATACCGCTCTTCTGAACTTCAGGTTCTTATATCCAATCATACATGCTCAATATTTCCACTTGAATAGGCAATTTTAAGGGTCTAAAACCAATCTCTTGATTTTTCCCTTTAAGCTTGCTCTTCTCCATCTTAGTAAGTGGCAATTCCATTCTTCCAGTTGCTCAAGTCAGAATCATTGAATTTATCCTTCCTTGATTCTTCCCTTCACATACACCACATAAACAAATCCTACTGTTTCTTCTCTCAAAATATATCCAGAACCTGACCACTTATCACTGTCTCCAAGACTACTTCCCTGGTCTAAGCCATCATTATTTCTCACCTGGACAACTACTTTCCCCTTTTCTACCTTCTTTCCTCCTACTCTAGTCTCCACACAGCACCCAGAGTGATCCATTAAAAATGCAAATCAGATCATGTCCTTCCTCTGCTCAAATCCTCTATTGCCTTCCCATCTCACTCAGGGAAAAATTCAAAATCCTGACCATGGCTTACCAGACCCTACTTGATCTAATACACTGCCAGCTCTCTGATTTTGTTTTCTAATACTATTCTTTCACTTTTGTTCCAAGTCACACAAATCTCTCTGTCATTCCTCAAACCTGCTGAGCCTTCTCTTACCTAACTGTCTCTACACTTATTGATTCCTCTGCCTAGAAAGCTTTTCACCCAGATAGCCACATCATTCATGCGTTCACTTATTTCAGATCTCTACTTCTAAGAATAAAAATCAGGCTGGGTGTGGTGGCACATGCCTGTAATCCCAGCACTTTGGGAGGCCGAGGTGGGCAGATCACCTGAGGTCAGGAGTTCGAGACCAGCCTGGCCAACGTGGCGAAACCCCGTCTCTACTAAAAATACAAAAATTAGCCGGGCATGGTGGTGTGCACCTATGATCCCAGCTACTTGGGAGGCTGAGACAGGAAAGTCACTTGAACCCAGGAGGTGGAGGTTGCAGTGAGCCAAGACTGCACCATTGTACTCCAGCCTGGGCAACAGAGTGAGACTACATCTCAAAAAAAAAAAAAAAAAAGGCCTCACCTCACTTAGGAGGTATGAGGTCAATAAGCCTAAATCCCAATAATTTAATAATTAATGCTATAGTAATTGTGTTTAAATTTGCTACCTAGGATGCACAGAGCTTTATATATGCAGTGGTAACATTTTTATAATTTAAAGTGTAATTCCTATTTGAGGACATTTAAAAACATATTTTTAATAGACTTTTTAAGAGCAGTTTTAGGTTCACAGCAAAATTGAAGGAGAAGTACAGAGCGTTCCCATATACCCTTTGCCCCCACACATGCACAGCCTCCCCACCACTAGGCATCCCAGCCTCAGGCAACTACTAACTTGCTTTCTATCTCTATAGATATGCTCGTTCTGAACCTTTCATATGTAATCTTTTGCATGTGGCTCTTTCACTTAGCATAATGTTTTTGAAGTTCATAGATGTTGAAGCATGCATCATTTGTTCTTTTTAATTGCTTAGTAATATTCCACTGTATGGATGTTTAGAGTGTACCAAATGGACCTTATCTTTCTTGTGTGTCAGAAAAGAGGAATCCTCAATTAATGCCAGTAATTGAAGCTAGTAAAGGCAAAAGAGGAAATAAAAAAAAATGGAATTGTGGCTGAGTAAAGTCTGTTTCTAGCAGAGATGGGGAAAGTCAAGCTCTAGAACATTAACCATAGGTAGAGGAACCTGCCCTGGCTGTGGGAATTCAAACTCTTTCCACAGGATCCTGTGACCTGAGTGTGTTCACTACCACTTGCTTGTTATAAAGAAGAGGGTGTGGTCATGGCAGCCAGACTCTACATCTATATGAACAAATCTGGCCTACTTTTTCCAGGTGTACTAGGGAAAGACAGCTCCTTATATAATTAAATAGTATAGTTAAATGCAATAATATTTTAAAGTAACATTCATCTGATGACTTCTGTTAAAAAGAAAAGGAAGATCAAGCATATGTGTTTCTCCACTCCCCTAATAAAATGATGCAACATAATTTAAAAGGTTTAAATTCTCAAGGACAATCAAACAGAAGATAGAGTACATAGCATGTTTTACAGTGGATAACATATTTTTGGAAAAGGGAGAACAAATGGAGGAGTGGTATCTGACTTATTACAGTGGAGGAAGCTATAATCTCAGGAAATTACAAAGGGGGACACTGGTGAGAAGAAAGCCAATTCGTCCCCAAAGAATCTAGGAAAGCCTCTGACCTTGGAAGTACCAAGTGGGTGAAGAGGAAGCACAAAGTGAAAAACCAAGATAAGAGTCTGTGTATGTGAACAGTTGATTCTCCTCCCTACTCCCATGTGTAGAATGCCAGCAGCTAAGTGTACACACCCCTGACTTGGTTGGAGAATGGCAGTTATCCTCTAGAGAAATTGAAGAGGCATGTTGCAGACTTGAGGACACTAGGCAGAATAGAGAGTAGACGTAGGACAGATAGATAGAAAACAAAGGGATTTCTTTAAATACCAAGGCGTGGGACTTAATTCCCCTACCCACTCTCCCACTCTGCCCCACCAATGACCCAAAACACTTGCACTTTATTGCCCAGGCCAGAAATTGTAAGTCTTTTTGGAGGCACTGCACAATCTGAGAGAAAAGGTCCTCTTCATAATAATAATAATGTCCATCCTAACACCCAAAAGTAAGGCTTATTCCTTACTTACTCCACAATTAGTTTTATTCCTAAAGAGCTTTTAATCTATTTAAAATAAATATGCACAAACTACCAAAGGTCATCCGACATGTGAGAAAATCCTTTAACATGAAAGATTAAAATCAGATGTCAAAAGAGCTATTTGATATTTAAAATAAGATTGTTGGCTGGGTGCAGTGGCTCACACCTATAATCCCAACACTTTGGGAGGCCGAGGCGGGCAGATCACCTGAGGTCAGGAGTGTGAGACCAGCCTGGCCAAAATGGTGAAACCCCATCTGTACTAAAAATACAAAAATTAGCCAGGCGCGGTGGCACGTGCCTTTATTCCCAACTACTCAGGAGGCTGAGGCAAGAGAATTGCTTGAACCTGGGAGCCAGAGGTTGTAGTGAGCTGAGATCATGCCATTGCACTCGAGCCTGGGTGACAGAGCAAGACTCCATCTCAAAATAAATAAATAAATAAATAAAATAATATTGTTAAAATGAGACATTAAGCAGAGGTTACAAGAATTCCCAAGAAAGTATAACTACACATGAGATGAAAAATATGAAAGAAAAATAAGATACTTCAAGGATAAATCTAAGGAGATTAATATTTTACTAATAGGAGTTCTAGGAAAATAAGACAGAGAAAAGAGAGGGAAGATAATATTAATAATGAATATTCATTAAGGGTATACTATGTGTAAGGCATTGCTCTAAGTCCTTTACATAAGTTAATTTTAATTAATTAATTAATTATCTGGTCACCCAACAAAGTAGGTATTATCCCCCATGTTACAGATGAGGAAAATAGGAATGTAGAGGTTAATCTAATAGCTAGTAAGTGGCAGAGTCAGAGGTCAAACCCAAGCAGTCTGGTGCTACAACTCATACTCTCAACTACTATGTATTGCAGCCTCTCTATCAAAGAAATAACATAAGAGACTCCCAGGGTAAGAGGGCAGATTTAATATGTACATTCAATGTACTCCTTTCAGAAACCCTACTAAAACAAAAATTAAGGCAAATTTTAAAATACATAATCCCAAAGGATGAGGAGGAAAGGAGAAGAAGAAAAAAAGCAACAGATTTTTGTAAATCAGAAAGTAGATGACAGAGTGGCAACTGACTTAGCAGACCAAAGAGAGCCAAGTCCTAAACTGGCAGTGAGGAAAGCTGAGTGAGCCAAGTTCTAAACTGGCAGTGAGGAAAGCAATATATACCACAGAATTTTCTAAAGGCATAAGAATTGGCAAGACTATGGACCTGTAGAACTGGGGGTAAGTGAGGAGTGGAATGGATAAAATAAGAAAAATTGGATGAAAGATATTTAAGAAGCTGTTAGATCCTTAGATTTCCTTCCTCCATTCCACATCTCCAGGTGAGCATCTCTCCCTAACCAATCAATCATAGCAGAAGTCTGCAGCTTATTCCCTGGAGAGGATAAAACAGGGCATCTCTTGATTAGAGGACACCAGGTACAGTAGAGGATGCAGGTATCATTCTGAAAAACAAGGAGACTAAGTGACCTTATGCATAGGTGAATGCTGAATTCTAAGATCAGAAGCCCTCTTCCCCCACTCTATTGAGCCCAGTAGATTAGAAAACTTTTTTTTTTGGCAAATTCGGGTTGAAGCCAGAAGGTTCCCTAACAAATGTGTTCTAAGCAGGTCATCCTACAGTAAAACTGAAAATCTACAAGCCCCATCCATGAAGTACATGGCTTCCCAATCGGCTTTTATTAACCTATTCTTACTTAAGAACAGCCAGCTAAGAATTACCAGATACCTAAAGAAAGCCTGTTATTTGGAAAATAGAGACGAAAATTATCAAAATAAAAGAAAGCAATCTGGTAGAAAGAAACTATGCAGGCAAAAGAAAACATTACGAAAAAAATTATTTCTAAGAGATATCTGTAACAAACAAAATTTTAAAAAAAATTCAGCACACAAAGAAAAACTTTTATAAATTAAAAATGTAATAACAGGCCGGGCACGGTGGCTCATGCCTGTAATCCCAGCACTTTGGGAGGCCAAGGCAGGTGGATCACCTGAGATCACGAGTTCAAGACCAGCCCTGGCCAACATGGTGAAACCCTGTATCAACTAAAAATACAAAAAAATTAGCTGGGCATGGTGGCCGGCACCTGTAATCCCAGCTACTTGGGGAGGCTGAGGCAGAAGAATTGCTTGAACCCGTGAGGTGGAGGTTGCAGTGAGCCGAGATCACACCAATGCACTCCAGCCTGGGTGACAAGAGTGAAACTCCATTTCAAAAATAAAGAATAAAAATAACAAAAACGGAAATCTTAAGAGAAGGACAAAGTTGAGGAAATCTCAGAAAGAACAGAATAAAACAGAAAAAGAGAAAAAATAGATAGGAGAGGAGAAAATCTGAGAATTGTGATGACAAACAGAAAACCTTAACTGTCCATCAGTTCAGTATGGTTAAATAAACCTCTGTGGAACATTATGAAGTGGTTATTATAGTTAAATAGCAGTACTGCTATGGAAAGACCTCTATATTTCATTAACTGAAAAACAATGCAGGCCAGGCTCAGTGGCTCACACCTGTAATCCCAGCACTTTGGGAGGCTGAGGCAGGCGGATCACTTGAGGTCAGGAGTTTGAGACCAGCCTGGCCAACATGGTGAAACCCTGTCTCTACTAAAAATACAAAAATCACCCAGGCATGGTAGCATGCACTTGTAATCCTGGCTACTCGAGAGGCTGAGGCAGAAGAATCATTTGAACCCAGGAGGCAGGAGTTGCAGTGAGCCAAGATCGCACCACTGCACTCCAGCCTGGGCGACAAGTGCAAAACGTCGTCTTCAAAAAAAAAAAAAATGCAAGTTGCTGAAAATATAGACAGTATGACCCCACTTATATAAAAGGAGGAAAAACCCCTGCAAACCATGTTTCTTTATATGGAAATAGTATGTAAATAAACAGAAAAAGATTTTGAATGAAACATATCAAAGTAGTGATTTCTGGAGAGGGGAATAAGATAGAAGAGGAAAGGAAAAAGGTAACACTGCTTTTTATTATAATTCTTTCTTTTCTTTTTTTTGCTTTGAGACTGAGTCTCACTGTGTCACTCTGGCCATAGTGCAGTGACATGATAATGGCTCACTGCAGGCTCAACCTCCCTGGGATCGGGTGATCCTTCCACCTCAGCCTCCCAAGTAGCTGGGACTACAGGCACAGGCCACCAAGCCCAGCTAATTTTTTTTTTTTTTTGTAGGGACAGTGTTTCACTATTTTGCCCAGGCTGGTCTCAAACTCCTGGGGCTAAAGTCATCCAACTGCCTCAGTCTTCCAAAGTACTGGGATTACAAGCATGAGCCACCATGTCTGGCCTATATTTCTTTTCTTTTCTTTCCTTTTCTTTTTTTTTTTTTTTTTTTTTTTTTTTGAGACGGAGTCTCACTGTGTCTCCCAGGCTGGAGTGCAGTGGCGCGATCTCGGCTCACTGCAAGCTCCGCCCCCCGGGTTCACGCCATTCTCCCGCCTCAGCCTCCCAAGTAGCTGGGACTACAGGCGCCCGCTACCGCGCCCGGCTAGTTTTTGTATTTTTAGTAGAGACGGGGTTTCACCATGTTAGCCAGGATAGTCTCGATCTCCTGACCTCGTGATCCACCCGCCTCGGCCTCCCAAAGTGCTGGGATTACAGGCTTGAGCCACCGCGCCCGGCCTCCTTTTCTTTTTTGAGACAGGGTCTGGCTCTGTCACCCAGGCTGGAATGCAGTGGCACAATCTCAGCTCACTGCAACCTCCGTCTCTGGGCTCAAGTCACCCTCCCACCTCAGCCTCCTGAGTAGCTGAGACTAGACTATAGGTGCACACTATCATGCCTGGCTAATTTTTCTTTGTTTGTTTGTTTTTGAGATGGAGTCTCACTCTGTCACCAGGCTGGAGTGCAGTGGCGCGATCTTGGCTCACTGCAACTTCCACCTCCCGGGTTCAGGCAATTTTCTGCCTCAGCCTCCCAAGCAGCTGGGATTACAGGCACTCGCCACCATGCCCAGCTAATTTTTTGTATTTTTAGTAGAGACAGGGTTTCACCATCTTGGCCAGGTTGGTCTTGAACCCCTGACCTTGTGATCCACTCATCTCAGCCTTCCAAAGTGCTGGGATTACAGGTGTGAGCCACCGCACCTGGCCAATTTTTGTATTTTTTATAGAGATAGGATTTTGCCATGTTGCCTGGACTGGTCTCAAACTCCTGAGCTCAAGGCGATCCACCTGCCTCGGCCTCCAAAGTGCTGAGATGACAGAGGGATGAGCCACTGCGCCCAGCCTTCTGTATTTGGAAGTTTTTGCAATGACAGGGTTTTCATGTATGACTGTGTAAGTTTTAAAAGAGAAAGAAAAAGAAGGAAACGGGAAAGTGAAAAGCAGAATAAAAAGGATTGGTATCATCTCTGGATAGGAAGTGAATATTATCCTTAATTGGGATTACAAAAACAAAGCAAGACTAAACTAAACGAAACAATAATGACTTTACTTGCTGTGTAACACTCTACTTGCTGAGTAGACAAAGTTACCTCCAAAAAACTTAACATAGAATAAAATATATAGGAAATGAATATTGCATGTTGTTTATATACATTATTGATATATACACAAACGTAGGTATCGCAAGTTGTGAACCATCACCAGCTTAAAAAAAAAAAAAAATTGCTTAAGCTCAGGAGTTTGAGACCAGCCTGGGCAATATGGCAAAACCCCATCTCTACAAAATATACCAAAAAAAATTAGCCAGGAGTGGTGGCATGTGCCTGTGGTCCCAGCTACTCAAGAGACTGAGGTGGGATGATCACTTGAGCCCTGGATGTCAAGGCTGCAGTGAGCCGAGATCGTGCCACTGCACTCCAGCCTGGGTGACAGAGGAAGATCCTCTCTCAAAAGAAAATGAACAAACAAACAAACTCTTTTACAACAGAATCAGAAGAAAAATTTTTCTCCTTACCATCATACTTTTTAAAAAGTCTGTGAGTCTAGCCAAAAGATTACATACATGTTCAGGAGATATCGTCAGATTTTCCCTGAAAGATTGTTTCAGACTCTCACTGCCCTATTCTGATAAAGTTCATATGTTTATACATCTTTGTAGAATTCTGCGGGAAACTTCATATTCCCAATCGTTTCAAGAAAACATGAATCTTCCATTTAAGCTGAAGGAGTTAAAAACATACCACTCTGACATATTGACTATTTTGAATTAAATGCACTTGAAAAGCAGCAGGTGCAAAAAGATCCTTCTAGCCTCTTTTCTGTTTCTTAAAAGCAGGAGATGAAATTCCATGTGAAAGACACCCTTCCTATACCAAAAGGAATAAAATATCCTTATCCTCTAGGATGAAGTTGAGACCAAAAGAATTCTGTACAGACCTTGTTAAAATAACTCTTATCTTTTAAGCCCCCCCACACAATTTAGCTGCTTTTTCACAGCTACTATTTTGTACAATTCAGTATACCAGTGATTGACTCTAACTGCTTCTTTGGGTCTTCACTTCCTTACGAGGGCTCCCATGCCATGTAAAATTTGTATTAAGTACATTTGTATGTTTTTCTCCAGTTAATGTCTTATGTCAATTTAATTATCAGACCCAGCTGGGACCCTAAAAGGATGGAAGTGGAGTTTTGCCACTCCTACAAAGCCCAAGGGTTCTGGAAATGTGTGTGGGAATAAAGTTGAAGCCAAAATATTTTAAAAGTAAATCTCAGCACCTGATCTTTTGTTCCTAAATGATATCCTCATTTTAGGTTTTAACTTCATGGTGAAAAATACAGAGTAAACAATTAGCCAAGCACAGTGGTACATACCTGTAGTTCAAGCTACTCTAGAAGCTGAAGTAGTAGGATTGCTTGAGTCCAGGAGTTTGATCAAGTTCAGTCTGGAAACATAGTGAGACCATGTCTTTTATATACATAAAATATTATAAATATTACATATATATGTATGTGGAGATAATGACACACTACAAGTAGCCTTTTGCTTCAAAGTTATTAAAAATAATGTGTTCCTAATTCTGTGAGCAAACGCTGTGATGTACCTTTTGTGACACAGAATATGAGATTAAGATCCTTCACTAAAAATTCTATTCAGTATAGAGTAAATTGAGTAGTCTAAAGACTAAAATGCCTCCTAACTGCCAAATTCCAGTGTCTGGATTATTGCAGACATCCTACTGTCATCTCTTGCAAAAGTCCTGAACGACAAAAGGAGGAAAAATAAGTGGCAAGGTGAGGAAAATAAAATCATTGAAGTTTGGCATATCTTTTAGAAGAGCAAAAGTTAGTTTTCTTTTCTTTTTTTTTTTTTAGAGATGCAGTTTCACTCTTGTTGCCCAGGCTGGAGTGTCTGCCTCCCGGGTTCAAGCAATTCTCCTGCCTCAGTCTTCCGAATAGCTGGGACTACAGGCATGAGCCACCACACCCGGCTAATCTTGTATTTTTAGTAGAGATTGGGTTTCTCCATGTTGGTCAGGCTGGTCTCAAACTCCCCACCTCAGGTGATCCGCCCACCTCAGCCTCCCAAAGCGCTGGGATTACAGGCGTGAGCCACTGCACCTGGCCAGCAAAAGTTAGTTTTCTTCATAATTTTCTAGGCTATATTTTATAATACTCTAAACTAATCTTCCAATTCATAAAATATTCTTAGCTTTTAAATGATCATCTATTCCGGTTAGGCGTGGTGGCTCACACCTGTAATTCCAGCACTTTGGGAGGCCAAGGTGGGCGGATCACCTGAGGTCTGGAGTTCAAGACCAGCCTGGCTAACATGGTGAAACCCCATTTCTACTAAAAATACAAAAAATTAGCCAGGTGTGATGGCACGTGCCTGTAATCCCAGCTACTCGGGAGGCTGAGGCAGGAGAATCGCTTGAACCCGGGAGGAAGAAGTTGCAGTGAACCGAGATCGCGCCACTGCACTCCAGCTTGGGCAACAAGAGCAAAACTTCGTCTCACAAAAAGAAAAAACAAAAAAAAGATCATCTGCTCTATATTTGCCATTTGTTTCTTTCTCTAGCTGTTAGATTAAGGTTTTTTACTGAATTTAGTAAACTAATGGCTTACTTGACATTTATCATAACAAATACAAACAAGTAAGTAATGCAAAGCCACTCTTGTTATTTGGAAGTTTAGTCACAAGAAGCTATTTCCCCTTTCACGCTTTTATTTTTTATTTTCTTATTTTTATTTTTTACTTTTTTTCTTTTTAAACAGAACCATAGCTTATAATATTTTTTACTTTTTAAATAACAGCTTCACTGAGATATAACTCACATTATCAAATTCTTATTATTTATGGATCCTCTTACCATAATCCCTCTTTCAGCTGTACCTAACCACTCAAAGAAAATTTCTCTCATTGTTCCATTTGTGAGCTATTAATCCCAAGAACAGTAGTGCATTTGCAAAAGATAGTGGGGAGTTTTGACAAAAAATTAGAAGTAGTTTCTGAAGCCAATTTTAATGTATCCAGAAGTCCTCTTTAGAATTTCCATACAAGTTTCCCAATCCTGTGATCTAAACTACCTACTTTCCTTAAATTGCCAGCATTAAATTCAATACAAAAATCTTTAAAACAAATCTTTATTCCTCACTACTTTATGGGTTAAAAATACTTTTGTGGACTTGCCTAGGAACCTACCATTTATAATTCTTTCTGTGGAAAAAATATATCAAAAATTCTAAAATACATTTTAAAACAAACTTTTAGAATACAATTTGTTTAGAAATTGAGGTTTTTTTGTAAATATGGACCAGAAAACTCCTAGCAACCTATAAATCACTGTAAAGATGTATTTGCTTCTTTGGCAGGGAACTGATAAATTTAGAAACATAATATGTGAGCCAGCTATCCTCTGAAAAATAGGAATTAAATAAGATAATTTTAAAAGCAGTATCTTATTTTCCTTTTTGCTCGTTTTTAGGGAAACTTATCCTTTTCATTAACAATGAGGAAAAAACTCCACTTTACCTAATGAGGTACCAAGGCTACATGTGTTGGCTATGCAAATAGTTTTGTTACAGTGTAAAATCTTAAAACAAAACATTTTATGTATATTTGAAACATCATCTTAAATTCAAATGCCATAGATTTTAGAAATAATAAGTAACTATTTAATTCAACATGCACATTTGTCATCTGACAGGTATATTTTATACAACCACTTCCTGAAGACATCTAATAATAATTTTCCAAGGTCTTCTTTAGCTACTTTCCCAATATTATAATGTTTTAATTATCTTCAGTCTTCTGATTTACTATCAGTTTCTAATTTACCACTCCATAAATAAAATGTTTAAGTTTTAATTCCTTACATTTCAGGAAGAGGATCAGAAATAACAAGTAGCCATAAACAAGTATTTTTAGTTTGCCAGTATTTCCATTTCCTATAAAAATATCAAAAAATACATCTTTATGTCATTATAGCAGATTTCAAAATATCACTCTCGGGTTGCAGAATTCCCTAGTAATTGACATTTTGGTTACCTTCAAGAAAGCCAAAAACTGAAAGCAATATAGAGATTAAATACAGGAAAATGCTTCCTAATCTACTGATAAAATTAAGGCTATAGTCTTCTGCCTATTAACACAAAGAAAATACTCTAAAATCCAATTTAAAAGTTAAGGATAACAAAAGTATAACTCCTTTAAAAATTAATCAAGATCATAAAAGTTTTACTTATGTACAAATATAAGAAAATTTTTATCCTTGGAGATGAAATTTTATAGAACATGCTACAAATCACAGATATACTACCAGTGAATGAATAGCATTTTAGGTTCCTCCTTAAGCCAAAAACAAAATTTTAGATGCAAAGAAAAAATTACGTTCATAATACATTTAAATCACAAACCATAGTACTCATTATGCAGTCAACGTAACAAGATAAAACATTCAGGCACCAGAAAAACATAAACTCTTTTTATCCTTTGAAGAGATGTAAAGTCATTGATACTCCATGAAGTCATCCTTTTCAGACGAAGTCTCTGTACTATATCTCTCATTAATGATAGTACAGATGTGTCAACATCCTTGGGATTTTTTTTACTATGATTAAACTAGCTATATCCATCTCATGGGTCTCTTCTATGATGAGCTGTATTTTTCCCCTTTCCTGCATTATCCACAATGTTAGTAATGATTAGAACTAAAACAGACTTAATTACAGTACCTTTCAAATAGTTACTAAATATAGGTTTTTGTTCATAAACTGTGATTGTCCGTGAATCATAGGAGTATTTAAAACAAGATGCATAGGATTCTATTAAATTATTGCTGGGACTTAAGCTTTTTATGTAGGTATTTATAAAACAGAAGCAACTTATATTTGGAGAATAAATTAAACTTTTAACAAACTGAACTTTGTTTTGCCACACTGGTGTCAAATTGGCAATACTTAAAACACTGAGATTGACAAGTATAGTATATATATTTGCCCATTCATTTTGAAACAAAGAAAAAGCATTGCTTCTGTAGGGGCCAGGCAAAAAAAGATCAAAGCAAACTTGAGACCTAGCTATACTTTCAGTCAAGATCAAGAGGAAACTCTCTGACTCACTTTTTACACATTTCACAAAGTGTCAATCTGTGCTTTCTTTCATTGGTTCTTTTCCCAAAATTCTCCTTCTTCCTTCCTTGAGAGACCTAGATGCCTGCCACTAATTAGATCTATTAATACCAATACAAAGACAATATGCTATTTGACATAGAATATATGTTACTTGGTTGAATTACTTGGTGAATAATGTTATGTTTTTCAGGCTTATTATCATAATTCACTAATCTAAAAGAATCTAGAAAGTAAGTCTTTCAAACCTTCCACATTTGTGTTTATAATTAGTCAAGTAAAGGCAATTACTTTGTTTTTAGAAATAATGATTTTATGAGTTAAAAGGACACACACCAAATTCATGAGAGGTTGCCTCTTACAGGAAGAAAGGGGATAGAAAATGGGGCAGGAGGGGAGAGGATAAAGGATACTTCAGCTTTATCTATTGATGCTGTATAATTTTTACATAAAATATTTGTATTTGAAAATTTCTCAAAATAAAAATTTAATTTAAAAAACTGTAGAAACTTAAATATAATCTTCATCACTGCCAACCAATTTTCTCTATAGAAAATTGCAATGTGAGGACTTTCCAATGGTGATATACTAGTAACTTTCTTTCTTACATCTTTAAAAGTCCCAATTATCCAATAAGTCATGGAGAAAATGCCCAATCTTTCTGAGGTAGTCCAGATCAGGTTATAATTTCTCAAAAGACCTCATAAGTACGTATTATTTATTATAACTGATATATCTTTGAGGTCCAGAATCCACTTCTACCTGTATAACAAGAACTTTGCAAAGATACCTTACAGTATTAACATAATTCATCTTATATTCTCAGACATGAAATATTATTTCCATCTGGGAAGATTTCTGTAACTATTAGAATTTTAAATCTCTCAAAACTACATGAATATATTCTTCCATCAAATTATAAAACACAAATCATTTTTATTTGTTCTTCAGTAGTGAGATATTAGAGGACATATAAATGGACAATGACCAGACCATACATGAAGACAGAACTCTGACCTACAATCTCTTCAGCAACCAGCCTGGAAATCCAAATTACAATCTTGGCAGCAATCACCCCAGGACAGGGAGGATTGGATCAATGACTGCCAGCTTCTCTATTTTTGTGCCCCAACTCCTACATGCTTTCATCTCAAGGCCAACCAGAGAAAGCCAACTATGTTTCCTGAATTAATTCCCTTAGATGCTCTGCTTTTAGATAGTTGGCCTTCAACTTCCCCATGCCAACAACCTCCAATTAGAGCATACTTTAACATCTTTTTTTCACTCTAAAACTTGCCTACTCCTTTTTGAGTCTGCCCAATGAAAGTGATGTTGGCTGACTTCCTTGTTATTGCATGATTTGAATAAATGAATTCTGTTGATTCTCATTTGGGTGGCCTTTGCTTATTTTCATAGTAGTGTAAAAATCATGCAAAAAGAAAATTAACGCTAGGCTGGGCACGGTGGTTCACTCCTATAATCTTAGCACTTTCAGGGGCTAAGGTGGGCAGATCCCTTAAGCTCAGAGTTCAAGACCAGCCTGGGCACCATGGTGAAATTCCATCTCTACCAAAAAAAAAATTAGCTGGGCATGGTGATGCGGACCTGTAGTCCCAGTTACTTGGGGGTGCTGAGGCAGGAGGATCACCTAAGCCTGGTAGATCAAGGCTGCAGTGAGCTATGATTGTGCCACTGCACTTCAGCTTGGGTGACAAAGTGAGACCTTGACTCAAAAAAAAAAAAAAATTGTAATAATACTATGAGCATTTTGAGCATTTTGTTCCACTCCAACCAAGATCAAGTTTCAGTCTGGCTACCTCTACATAGCTCTTGTTCTGTTTGCCAGCTACCCCATCTGAACCAACTTGCTTCATTAGATACACGGTTTTCCACTGCTTAGAAAATAAATTCTATATTCTTCAATGTTTGATATTTCAGACTCAAATTGGTGTAATTTCTTCCTTGGGAACTGAGATCATTTTAAAACAAAGAAAAGATTCTGCTTTATTTTAGAAAAACAGTAATGTTGATAGTATAATATAGAACTAAATAGTGCAATAAAATATTTGCCGTCAATCTGTGTGTATATATATGCAGCAAACATCAGGAGGTAATTCCTAAATTTCGTTAATATTAAAGAGATAAATCATATCAACTTACAAAGAGTTATGAAAATTTATCTATACTACATTGAAGTTGTTTTGAATAAAATGTGAGCTTAGGCCTATGATGGTATGAAACTGAATAATTCAAATTTAAAGCTGGCAGAATTTTAGATTATTTTGAGCCTTGAGAGGAATGTGGTTACATGACCTGAGTCAGTAGCATGCAGCCGCAAGTTCTGCTTTTTCCTGTAAGTGACTAGGAAAAGCCTTGCAGCTCAAGGTCTCTTCAGATTATCACCCCTGCTCACTGAATGTTAAAGCAGTATTCCCTGAAATGTAACAAACTGTAACTAATACTTCCTTGAAATGTAACAAACTATAACATATAACATATGGACTGACCTTGCATGGAAAAATGTTACAACCCTGTTAACTGCCTATATAAATGCAACCTCAACTTCCCCACTTTGGAACACTTGCTCCCTTGCGTTTGGGGTCTGTGTTTCCCAGGTGGCTGTCATTTTTTATTTGTTTTTAGTAGCAAGGGACTGGAGGATATACAAATGGACAATGACCAGACTATACATGAAGACAGAACTCTGACTCTTCAGCAACCAGCCCACAAAAACAAACGGACAGTGATCAGACCATACTTTGTGTTTAAATAAACTCTATACTTTATCATATTTTCTGAATCTCATTATTTAAGGTTGACATTTTGGTCACCACGAAGGGACTCAAAGCAGACCTCCAGTGATATCTGTCACTTTGCTGACAACTGGAATGCTGGTACCAACACAAATGACTTTCATTCACCCAATCTCGCTGGAGTCAACGGAAATCTCTGGTAAGGCATCTCTCAGGGTCTGAACCTCCCAGCTTGATAGAGTTTCAAACATTATTTTTAAATTTATTTATTTTTCTTTCACTTATTTTTTGAGACAGATTCTCACTTTGTGGCCCAGGCTGGAGTGCAGTGGTGCAATCTTGGCTCACTGCAACCTCCGCCTCCTGGGTTCAAGCAATTCTCCTGCCTCGGCCTATGGAGTAGCTGGGATTACAGGTGCGTGCCACCATGCCCAGCTAAATTTGTATTTTTAGTAGAGACGGGGTTTCACTGTGTTGGCCAGGCTGGTCTCAAACTCCTGACCTCAGGTGATCTGCCTGCCTCAGCCTCCCAAAGTGCTGGGATTATAGGTGTGAACCACCATGCCTGGCTTCATTAGAATTTCTATAACTTTTTATCTCATTTGAAACTTTGGTCAGGGAGAAAACAGTTTATCTTTGAAAAGAGGAAATGAATCTTTGTGACTTAAGCAAAATTTGTAATTTTAAAACTAACCAGATTCTGAAGCTCGGTTCAACTGACAACTGACAAATATAAATATTCTTCTTCCTTTTTTTTTTTTTTTTTTTTTAGACAGGATCTCCCTTTGTTGCCCAGGCTGGAGTGCAGTAACGGTGATCATGGCTCACTGAAGCCTCAACTTTCCAGGTCCAGATGATTCACTCACCTCAGTCTCCCAAATAGGTGGAACTACAAGTGTGCGCCCCCACACCTGGCTAATTTTTTGTATTGTTTGTAAAGACAGAGTTTTGCCATATTGTCCAGTCTGATCTCAAACTCCTAGGCTCAAGCAATCCACCCATCTCAGCCTCCCAAAGTGCTGAGATTACAGGTGTGAGCCACTGTGCCTGGCCTAAAGTTTCTTCTTGAGTAACTAAAATTACAAAAGGCTCTTTATGAGGACAAAATAAGTCCCAAAGATGAGAGACACTGTTCTTGCCAACTGGAAGGCACCTTAGGCTACTGAGGTCTTTGTGGGAGTGTTGGAGCTCATTGTTCACGATATGAAACAGTCTTACAGGAAATCCCTTAAGAAGAGCATACAGAGCCAGGCACAGTGGCTCATGCCTGTATCAATCCCAGCACTTTGGGAGGCTAAGGCAGAAGGATCACTTGAGCCCTGAAGTTTAGGATTAACCTGGGCAATAGAGTGAAACTCCATCTCTACAAAAAATAAATAAGAAATTACCCAGGTGTGGTGGTGCGCACCTGTAGTCCCAGCTACTTGGGAGGCTGAAACAAGAGAGGATCACTTGAGACCAGGAATTCAAGGCTGCGGTGAGCTGTGATCACATCACTGCACTCCAGCCTGGGTGACACAGCAAGACTCTGTCTAAAAACAAACGAACAAAAACCATAAAGGGAACCTTGCTTAGTTAAATGAGCACACATAACAGCTGATCACCTACTGCCTTAAGCACCCAAGCCTCTTGGGATCACCAAAACACATAAAAAGGAAAAACCAACTCAAGGGTGCCACCTGGAGGGGCTATTCCCACAGGCAGCACACTTAATCCAAAATATCTCCCACCTAAGTTTGGTCATTCAAGAGGAAAATCTAAAGTCTGGGTAATCATGCATCTAAAACCAAGTATTACCCCTGATGAAGAGATCCACCACTAGAAACGTAAGCTGGATTCATGTTTAATACTTACGGCACATCTTCATGTAAATATTTAGAACATTGGTCATGCATAATTTGCAATGACCTCAAATTACAGTGGCCAAAATGGGGGTGCCTTTGAAATACCTAAACTAGTTTTTCCGCATACTCAATTTTTAAAAAGCCAGCTCTCATTATCCTAAGTGAATTAACACAGGAATAGAAAACTAAATACTTCATGTTCTCACTTATAAGTGGGAGCTAAGCATCAGGTACACATGAACCTAACAAGAAGAAAATTAACACTGGGAACTATTTGGGGGTGGGCAAGGGCTAAAAAACTACGTATTGGGTACTATGCTCACTACCTGGGTAATGGGATCATTTGCACCCACAAACTTCAGCATCACACAGTATACCCATATAACAGGTACTCCCTGAATCCAAAATAAAAGCTGGCTCTAAAATAAAACAAAATAACTGGGAGAGCTATTTTCAATGGTACTTAGAAGCTTGATAAAGTCATTTCTTTGCAAGAGGAAATGAAAAAGTTGTCTAAAATAATTTTGAATTGAAAAACCCTGCTGACATTTCTTCTTCTCCTTCAGCTCCTTCTTCTCTTTGTCCCTCATTGTCAGAACTTCCTTGTCTATCAGACTACCTTCCCTTCCTCCTCCTCCTGCTGTACTGGCTCCATTTAGGGAATACCCTGTGTCTAGTAGAAGACAACCTACTTCTTTTATCAACCATGCTCAAAGGTAGAACTTAAAGGTATAATTAAATAATTTCCTGATCCTCTTCAGGATGCTACTGGATTTGCTAGAGAATTTGAATTAAACATTTAAACTTTCAATCCCAGATTCTCTGACTTAATATAAATTCGTTCATCTTTGATAAAGCCAAATAGGATAGCAAAGGCACATTAGAGAAATCCTTTAGAGAACTTCCACAGATTTTGAAGCAGATTGTGAATGGGCCTGCAACACTGCCAAAGCTTTACTAGATGCTATCACCTTAGTTTTTCAAAAAGTGGTTGATTGGGACAAAATACAACATCAACAAAATTTTCATGAGCCTTGTCTTAGTCTGTCTTTGTGTTGCTATAAAGGAATACCTAACGCTGGGTAATTTATAAGAAACGAGGTTTATTTGGTTCACAGTTCTGAAGACTGTACAAGAAGCATGGTGCCAGCATTTGCCTCTGGTGAAGGCCTCCAGCTGCTTCCACCCATGGCAGAAGGAGAAGGGTTGCTGGTGTGCAGAGATCACATGGCAAGAGAGGAAGCAATTGAGGGGAAGTGCCAGGCTCTTTTTAACAATCAGCTCTTCAGAATGAGAACTCATTCATCACTGTGAGGATGGCACCAAGCTATTCATGAGTGATCTGCCCCCATGAGCCAAACATCTCCCAAGTCCCTCCAACATTGGGGATCAAATTTCAACATGAAATTCGAACGGGACAAATATCCAAACTATATCAAACCTTTGATGTCATACTATGAAAGATTTGGGGAAAAAACATTAAAAAATATTCAGGTCTATCTGAATAAAGTTATACTAACCACCAAAATGATACTTTCTGAAACTTAAACTTTTGTTGTTGAGACGGAGTCTCACTCTGTCACCCAGGTTGGTGTGCAATGGCACAATCTTGGCTCACCACAACCTCTGCCTCTTGGGTTCATGTGATTCTCATGCCTCAGCCTCCTGAGTAGCTGGGACTACAGCTGGCACGCCACCATGCCTGGCTAATTTTTTTTTGTATTTTTAGTAGAGACAAGGTTTTACTGTGTTGGCCAGGCTTGTCTTGAACTCCTGACCTCAGGTGATCTGCCCGCCTTGGCCTCCCAAAGTGCTGGGATTACAGATGTGAGCCATAGTGCCTGGCCTTGTAACTCAAACTGTATAAATGGATTAAATTAAGAATTAGCAATTACAAAAAAGAAACAATGCACCAGTTAGTTATCCTTCAAACTCATTATCTAGTTTATTTTGCTGAATATATGTCCCATACCCTAACCAAGGAAGAAAAGGAAAGGGAAGTTAAACAGGGAAGGAAAGCAAGTAAGGTCATGAGTTTACAATTAAAACAACTGTCCAACCAATTATAACCCCTAAAAAGCCTTTTTAAACTCCAAAACTACCCAATCTCCTGCACTGCAATGACTGCAAAAAAAAAAGCCGGGACATTTCACAAAGGATTGTAGAAAATTAAAATGGAAAGAATGAAAACAGGCCAAAGAAAAGGAAGAATAGGAGTGCCCTGAGGAAATCAAAAGAGGGAACTTCCCTCTTCTCCTCACTAATACCTTAGGAGTAACTGAAATAATTTTAAGTGAAAAACAAACCAAGTTCTTTAAAAATTTAAAAAAAAAAGTTTTTTGAAAAATATTGTTAGCGAGGGCCTACATTGTTTTTGTTTTTATTTGTTTTGTTTTGTTTTGTATTGAGACAAGGTCTCATTCTGTCACCCAGGCTGAATTGCAGTAGTGCAATCTTGGCTCACTGCAACCTCCACCTCCCTAACTCAAGCCTGAGCCTCCTGAGTTGCTGGGACTGCAGGTGTGCACCACCATGGCTGGTGTATTTTTTGTAGAGACAGGGTTTTGCCTTTTGTATTTTTTGTAGAGACAGGGTTTTGCCTTGTTGCCCAGGCTGGTCTTAAACTCTTGAACTCAAGCGATCGACCCACCTTGGCCTCCCAAAGTGCTGGGATTACAGGCATGAGCCACTGTGCCTGGCCCCAAACACAAGCTCTTAATGACACCAGAGCTACATTATCAATAATAAATCCCACCTTCTTACAAAGTCTCATTCCTTGGAGTCAAAAACCAATACAGATGTGGGTATAACAAATACTCCTATAACAGCATATAAATCTCAACCTATAGTTTTTCAGTTAGGTTCCCTAGAGGGAACACATGTTTTCCTCTTAGTTCCCTCAGCCCCCATGCATTTGATAAGGATAAATATTTTAAATTATATAATATCTGTATCTCTTCTCAAAAGGGGGAAGTGTATTTAGAATTAGAAGGTAAAACAAAATTGTGAGACACAAAAATTTTTCCAAATCTGATCCTTTCAATTGCAATTTGTATTGCCATAGAGGATACTAAATTGTTAAATAATAAAGAACTAGAAGCACTGTTAAAAGTAGTGCCTAATTAGTTGTAGTCAAAATTCTCCACTGATGCCAGGAAAATTATCTTAGCTCCTCCAATCAAAATCCAGATAGAGCCATCAAAATCTTTCCCAAACCTTAAGCAATACCCTCTAAGATTGAAGGCCTTAGAGGGAGTAAGATCTGTAGTTTTGGATTATATAAAAAGAGGCTTGATTATTCCTTGTACAAGCCCATGTAACACTCTAATCCTTCCCATAAGAAAATCTAATGGTAGAGGTTAGAAATTTGTACAGAATCTAATAGCAATTAATAATATAGCTATTCTTCAACATCTGGTAGTAATAATTTTGAGTAACATGATTTTTGTCTTTTGAAAAGCTTAAAATCCAGGCAGGGCATGGTAGCTCATGCCTGTAATCCCAGCACTTTGGGAGGCCAAGGTGGGCGGATTACGAGGTCAGGAGTTCAACAGCAGCCTGACCAACATGGTGAAACCCTGTCTCTACTAAAAATACAAACATTAGCCGGGTGTGCTGGCACATGCCTGTAATCCCAGCTACTCAGGAGGCTGAGGCAGGAGAAGTGCTTGAGCCCAGGAGATGGAGGTTGCAGGGAGCCGAGATCACGCCACTGCACTCCAGCCTGGGTGACAGAACAAGACTCCATCTCAAAAAAGAAAAAATAAAATCCCCCCAATTTGGCTCCTCTAAGATTTATTTATCAATTTCCTTCTACTTCTGTTCCTCCTTCCTTTTGTCATCTTTGATATCAAATGAAGAAATCTAGAGGAGACTTCTAGTGGTCCTGAAACCCCTTAAGGAACATAGAAAAAGGTACCGCACACCCACCTTTTGAGGTCTTTTGCTTTCTTTGTGGAGTCCCAAGACCTACAGAAGGTTTTTCTCAGGTCTAAAAAGTTTCTCTCTCTCCCTTGTCTCTTTGGCTTTTGGGGATACCAGGGATTATTTTGTACTATGAGAGAACATGACCTTTGAGTATGCAATAGCTGAAAGTCACTGGTGAGGACTGCAGCTACGGAGGTAGCTGAGCAGCTGACAGCATTTACAATGAGTGGTTATTACTGCAGGAGACTACTCATTTCTTCCTGCATATAGATAAGAAAAGAGTGATTTTGACCCTTAGGGTCTATGGAAACAGTTGCCACTAAGGCGTAAGACTCCCATGGAGGATGGGCTGATCACAGAGTAGCTGATTAATGTTGGGCTACCCACCAGTCTTGGGGGAATGTCCTTGCAGCAAGGGGCACTGTAGAAGCATTGCACTGTCCAATCCTGTGGCATTTCCCTAGTTTTGAAGACCTAGGATTCAATGTAAAAATGAGTTCCTTGATTTGAGGGGATCTACATGTTCTGCCTTCCAGCTGTGTCTAATTTTCACATATTTAAATATATGTCCTATAAACTGCATGCTTTCTTTGACCTATTCATTTAAGGGCTCCACCCTGAAGTTAGTAATCTAATCAAGAAAAAAGCTAAGTTGAAAGGGCTACCTATCTAACTAGATTGGTTTCCAAAATACAACTTTCTGGCATTTAGCTGGCTATTTAGAAACTCTTTGTGAAAGAGATCTGCATTTATAAAGAAAATCTCCACGTGTAAGGATATCTCCCTCTCTGCATCTAAACCACAAGAAATATGATGGGGAAGACATTGGCTTAAAGTTTACATAAGAAACTTTATCTCTGTTTAAAACTACCTGGCAATCTTGTCTTGTCTGGCCCTTTACCTATGGCCTTCTTTGTTTCAGCAAATAATGGTGTTTAGATCTAAGTTCTGTGCCCTAGGGATGTAAATTTTCACCTAACAATCATGCCTTTGAAAGTGCACATTTGCTGTTGTCTAGCTAACAACTATTTACCACAATATAATAGGCAATTAAGAGACTGATAGTCTAAAAAGGGGAGATAAACTATTTGAAAACTGACAAAGAATCTTTGTTTTTTTTGTTTGTTTGTTTTTTGAGACAGGGTCTCCTTCTGTCACCCAGGCTGGAGTGCAGTGGCTGCAATCACGGCTCACTGCAGCCTCAACCTCCCAGGCTTAAGCAATCCTCCTGCCTCAGCCTTCTGAGTAAATGGGACTACAGGTGTGCACCACCATACCTGGCGAATTTTTGTAGAGACGGGTTTCACCATGTGCCCAGGCTGGCCTGAAACTCTGGGCTCAAATGATCTTCCTGCCTCACCTCTGCCTCCCCAAGTGCTGGGAATACAGGCACAAGCCACCATGGCTGGCCCAGGATTGCATAATCTTTTTTTTTTTTTTTTTTTTTTGAGACAGAGTCTCGGTCTATCTCCCAGACTGGAGTGCAGTGGCACAATCTCAAGTCACTGCAACCTCCACCTCCCTGGTTCAAGCAATTCTCCTGCCTCAGCTTCCCGAGTAGCTGGGACTGCAGACACCTGCCACTACGCTCAGTTAATTTTTGTATTTTTAGTAGAGATGGGTTTTCACCATGTTAGCCAGGCTGGTCTCAAACTCCTGACCTCAGGTGATCCACCCACCTCAGTCTCCCAAAGTGATGGGATTACAGGTGTGAGCCACCACACCCAACCATATTATGCTATCGTATCTTAACTGAAGAAACAGAAAGTTCTCATCTTCCAAAAGCAACCTCAGCTCAATAAACAGAGTTAATAGCATTAGTTAGAGCTTGTCATGGACAAAAGGAATAACTGCAAATATTTATACAGGCAGCAGATATGCTGTCAGAGTAGCTCATGACTTTGAAGTGGTATGCAAACAAAGATAATTTTTTTTTTGAGACAGGGTCTCACTATGTTGCCCAGACTGGTCTTGAATTCCTGGGCTCAAGTGATCCTTCTGTTGATATGCACAGGAAGCAGGAAAATACTAGATAGAAAAGGGTGGGGTCCCTGGCAAGGGTTTCACCCTCAAACCTGGACCTGCAGCCCTAAATGAGAACTTCACATCCCCATTTTCCCACCTGAATGTTCCCTTTTAGCCCATCATACCCCCTATCCTGCATCCATAAGAACCCCAGACCCCAAACTTAGCAGATACACAGAAGAGAGAAGCATCTGAACATTGAGAGTGGAAGAAGTAGCTGGACATCAGAGACTACAGTCAGAGAGGAGTTCAGCTGGGGATGGTGGGAGAGGAGTTTGGTCAGGATGCCTGAACTCCAGGGGAAGACCACTTTCCCACTCCATCCCCTTTCCTGCTCCCCAGCCCACTAAGAGCCACTTCCTATGCTCAATAAAATCTCTGCATTCACCATCCTTCAAGTCTGTGACCTCATTCCTCTTGGGCACTGGACAAGATCTTGGGACACACTGGGTGCAGGAACCCAAAAAGGCTGTCACACTGGCCCTTTGCCCTCACTGGCAGAGGGCAGCTGCCTCTCACAATGAGGCAAAAAGCCTACTGAGCTAGTGACATGCCCTCTGGGGCTCTAGGGGTTGCCGGCACTCCCTCCCAGATGGCAGAGCTAAAAGAGCAATGAACACGCTTGGATCCTGCTGTGGGGCCCGCACAGGGCCTGCTCCCACTGGAGAGAAGTGGCCGGCTGGTACCAGCATTCGTTTGCCCTGGCTCCTGCATCCATTCACCTGCATGCTCTTACTCCCATGAAGGGCTCAGAGCTGCAGGCTGAGAAAACAAGCCACCCCTTCATGAGTCTCACAAAGGTGTCAAGGGAACTCTTGTGTTTCATTGCCTCGGCCTCCCAAAGTATTGGGATTACAGGCGTGAGCCATCATGCCCAGAAAACAAAGAGGATTTTTAACCTCTTCTGATCTGTCCATTAAAAATGGACACCATGTTTCAGAATTATTAGAAGCCATATTATTGCCTAAATCATTAGCCATTATCAAGATCTGAAGCCATTCAAAGTCAGACATTCCAGAAAGTAAAGTACATCATTTAGCAGATAATATAGTAAAAAGGGCTACTCTAAGTGTATTTGAATAAGAAAATCAACCCATTTTTAGCTTTTAAGAAAGCATTTGATTTTGACATAAAATTAGCTCAACATAAAGCTCCAAAAAAGAACAAGAAAATTGGGAAACAAAAGGGGAAACATACTCCTCCAAGACTGGGCTATGGTATGGACCAAATGATCTACCCATACTTCCAACCAAATTACAGTCAACTTTCTGAACTTATGTACATGATTTAACTCATTGGTGCCCTAATAAAATGATTATTTGGGGAAAACAGTATTATTGGAGGCCTTCCCCAACTGTGGATTGGTATCTAGTTATATAATCATTGCCACATCTGCCCAAAACATAATCCAGGGAAACCTTTACATAGCAATCAAAGTCATTTTCTTCTACCTGAAAGCCCCTTCAAGGTAGGACAACTATATTTTATTCAGCTACCACCATCACAAGGATACAAACATATTCTAGTAATGAATTATATGTTTTCTCCTTGGATAGAAGCATTTCTATGCAGAAGAGCAACAGCATTAGCAGTAAGTAAAATTCTTAGGGAAAATTATTTCAAATTGGGGAGTTTCTCTAGAATTTCATAGCAACAGGGGTACTCATCTTACCGGACAAATAATCCAGTCAATATATAAAATCTAACCTATTCTCCAACATTTCCATTATGCATATTGCCCCCAGTAATCTGGGTTAGTGGAACACACAAACAGAATAATCAAAACTAAATTGGCAAAATTAACTGAGGCTTTTAAAATTCCTTCGCCAAAAGCTCTTCCATTGGTTTTGCTTAGCCTAAGATCAATCCCTTTTGATAAATACTAGCTGTCTCCATTTGAAAAAGGCAGACCTATGAAACTGACTCCAGGAAACTGTGAATCTATTGTATTAAAAGGATATATATTTTTTTTATTGTAATGGCCTTGTAAGGCAGCTAACTAAAAACTGTAATTGAGTAAAAGTTTCCACTGTGAGCTCCTGGAAGACAAAGAACCCAAGGACCAAGGACTTCAACCAGGAGTCTTTGTCTATTGGAAACAGCAGCTTTTTATTTATGTATTTTTTTTAAGCATCTCACTTTGTCACCCAGGCTGGAGTGCAGTGGTGCAATCTAGGCTCACTACAGCCTCAACCTCCTGAGTTCAAGCGATTCTACTGCCTCAGCTCCCTAAAAGTAGCTGGAACTACAGGCACATGCCACCATGCCTGGCTAATTTTTTGTATTTTTTATAGAGATGAGGTTTCGCTATGTTGCCCAGGCTGGTCTCGAACTCCTGGGCTTAAGTGATCCACCCACCTTGGCCTCACCAAGTGCTGGGATTACCGGCGTGAGCCACTGTGCCCAGTCAGAAACAGCATCTTTTAAAGGACTCCCTCCAACCAAGGTGAAATGATCTTATCAAGTGCACCTAACTAACCCTTGTGCTGCTAAACTAAAAGGAATCAATTCTTGGATACTCGTCACCCATTTAAAGAAAGTCACTTTGTCAATTTGGACTTCATCTCAAGCCAGTGATCTAAAATTGAAATTCTCCAGAGCCAACAAGGACAAGAAAAAGATACCATCTGAGGTAGTCAGCTTTCCCAAGACACTGAACCAGGCCTGTATCTAAATGAACTCTTAATATTGATAATCATAATAGATGGAGAAGATCATCCTTTGCAAGTTCCCACTAAATTTATTTTCATCCCTTGTTCTTATGTTTTGTTGTTGCTATCACCAGCTCTTGTCTATGAAGCAAATGTCTTCTTGCAATGGGCTCAAGACCATGCTGATAGATTACAGGAAAACATTTGTTGGATACGTAGCCTCATGCACCTTTCCAGTGGATCTGGTCAACCATGGTGGGTATTGCCTTTCCAAGGACAAGATGTAATAGAAGACCAGAAATATATCCGTGCTTCTCAAAAGCAATCATCAGTGCTTAATACTTAGTATGACTAAGGATAATGTACATCACTGGCCTATTGATAATACTTTATAAAGCAAGGGGCATGGGAAGAGATTTTTCAGTAGATAAAACCAGTATGTTAGCTTTTCATTTTTGTTTTTGTTTTTTAAGACCGAGTCTCCCTCTGTCGCCCAGGCTGGAGTGCAGTGGCGTGATCTCGGCTCACTGCAACCTCCACTTCCCTGGTTCAAGCAATTCCCCTGCCTCAGCTTCCTGAGTAGCTGGGATTACATGCACACCATGCCTGGCTAATTTTTGTATTTTTGGTAGAGACAGGGTTTCACCATGTTGGTCAAACTGGTCATGAACTCCTGACCTCAGGCTGTCTGCCTGCCTCAGCCTCCCAAAGTGCTAGGATTACAGGCATGAGCCACCACGCGTGGCCTAAAGCCAGTATGTTAGCTTTAATGCTAGTGCTGCCCCAACTGAAATCAAGCTGTTAACTGAAAAATGAGACAACTTGAATTGGGGATGATACAACACAAATTTGGGACTGTTTTATCTGGCATAACCCTCTCTTTTGGTCAGCTTCATCAGCTTTCTCCCTTATGCTGAGAACAAAAGGAGCAAACTGAAGATACATGGCCCAATAATGAAACCACCTTTGCCACTAGAAATATGGGATGGAAAACTAAGGAACACTGTACGCACATCATTATATTACAAATAACTGATTGGCATGCCACTGAATGGGCATTGTGTATTTACTGGCTAGCTCCAAATGGACTATATTGGCTGTGTGACATCAATCCATGGCCATGGTTACTCTCAGGATGGTTAGGACAGTATTCTTTGAGCTATGCCTGGGCATAAGGTCTAATAGTTCATACCCTTTCAAAGTCTGCAAATCTTCCTTATTTACAATCTCATCGAATTGTTCTGAATTCTACTGTTAAGATTATTTAGTTTCCATCTTTCTGCCACAACTGGGTATTAAGGATGTCATCGGGCATGTAGAGACCCTAACCAATTACACACACCAAAAGGCCCTAAATGAGAGCCACACAAGTATCTCATTATTGAACAATGAAGTTGGTCCTATGAGAAAAGCTGTATTGTGGAACCATATGGCTTTAGACATACTGCAGCCCAAGGGGAAGCCTGAGCTATCATAAAAATTGAGTCTTATGTCTATAACCCAGATGAATCAGAAAACATCACTAAATTAATGGATGATATGAAAACCCAAAAAAACAACCTTTGAGATCCAACACTTCTCTGACCTATTGGCCAGGCAGCTGGTTTGGATCTTGGGAAACATGGTAGCAGAAGTTGTTACTTATTCTAGGAATTATCATTTGTTGTGTTTTGTCCTGTTTTTGTCTTACTGCTACTTTGGCATTTGTTTGTAATGGAGTCAACACACAACTGAAAAGACTAAAAAAAAGGTTGCTCAATGAATTACTTTAATTGAAGATGCAGCTGTGTAGCCTGACTCAAGTCACAAAGTCACCTCCTTGCTCTACATGTGGCCTATACTCCATTTGCTTTATAGTCTGACAAATTCTCCTTGCCATGGGACATGACTGTCTAGCAATAAGCCTTCCTAGCAATGGAAGACTGAGCTCCTGAAAATAAAAGAAGCCAAAACCATTTGAGTTTACCTATGATGGTTTCTTCAAATGATATTGATCAAAAGGGGAAAATGCAAATAATTTAAACTTAAAGCTGTTGTAACTTTAAATTATTTTGAGCCTTGAAAGGATTGTGGCTATGTGGCCTGAGTCATGTAGCATGCAGTTGCATCTTCTGTTTTTTCCTGTAAATGATCAGGAAAGGTCTTGTGGCACCAGAGATAAGATCCCCTCAGATCATCACCCCTTCTCACAGAATGCAGAACTGATCTTCTTTGAAACGTAGCAAATTGTAACCAATCAAATTGCCATAACATAGGTACTGACCCTGTATGAAAAATGTTGCAACTCTGTTAACTGCCTATATAAGTGAAACCTC
The DNA here is from genome assembly GCF_003255815.1 of Theropithecus gelada. Lineage (NCBI taxonomy): Eukaryota > Metazoa > Chordata > Mammalia > Primates > Cercopithecidae > Theropithecus > Theropithecus gelada. Next base: position 14,872,643 of record NC_037684.1, read on the forward strand.
AACTTTCCCACTTTGGAACACTAACCCCATTTCTTTGAAGCCTGTGTTTCCTATGTGACTATCCTCAAGTTTCACACTTGAATAAATGCTATACTTAATCACATTTTCTGAATCTCATTATTTAAAGTTGACAATGACATAACTAATGCAAATAAAAAATGTAATGGCTTTTCAGCCAATCTGGACAACAATATGGAGGTTCCTCAAAAAGTTACAAATACAACTACCATATGATCCAGCAATCATATTATTGGGCATTTATCCAAAAGAAACAAAATCAGTATGTCAAAGAGGTATCTGCACCCCATGTTCATTCCAGCACTATTCACAATAGCCAACATATGGAAATACATAATAGCCAACATATGTTGTTGCGTCCAACAATAGATAATAAAGAAAATGTGTGGCCGGGCACGGTGGCTCAAGCCTGTAATCCCAGCACTTTGGGAGGCCGAGACGGGCGGATCACGAGGTCAGGAGATCGAGACCATCCTGGCTAACACGGTGAAACCCCGTCTCTATTAAGAAATACAAAAAACTAGCCGGGCGAGGTGGCGGGCGCCTGTAGTCCCAGCTACTCGGGAGGCTGAGGCCGGAGAATGGCGTGAACCCGGGAGGTGGAGCTTGCAGTGAGCTGAGATCTGGCCACTGCAGTCCAGCCTGGGTGACAGAGCGAGACTCCGTCTCAAAAAAAAAAAAAAAAAAAAAAAAAGAAAATGTGGTATATATACACAATGAAATACTATTCAGCCTGAAAAAGAATAAAATCCTGTCATTTTTGGCAACATGGATGGAACTGGAAGACATTATGTTATGTGAAGTAAGCCAGGAACAGAAAGTTAAACACTGCATGTACTCACTCATATTTGGATGCTAAAAAAAAATTGATCTCATGGAAGTAAAAAGTGGAACAGAAAATATTAAAAGTTGAGAAGGGGAGGAGAAAGAGAGGGATAGAGAGAGATTTCTTAAAGGCTACTAAATTACAGCTATATAGGAGGAGTAAGTTCTAGTGTTCTATATCACTGCAGGATGACTATAGTTAACAATAACATATAGTTTCAAATAACTAGAAGGAGGATATTGAATGTTTCCAACACAAAGAAATGATAAATGTTTGAAATGATAGGTACACTAATTACCCTGGTAAGATCACTATATATTATATGTATCAAAACATCACTATGTATCCCATAAATATGGACAATTATATGCTGATTAAAAAGCTAAACTAAAATAAAAAGTATAAAAAAATAAGGATTCTGCAAAATACTCTAAAAACATTTAGTGGCTTTATAAAGAAGGTTAAGGAGGAATCAAGAGCATTATATTCTCAATCACATCTATTGAATTTGGTAACAGTGATATTTTTTATGGAAGTGAAAACACTCCAAAACATTCTCAATTCTTTGGGTGACATTGTTTATATGCCTGAGAAAAGAATGAAAAAAATTTCAAAATATTTGTTAGTGAACAAAGTATAATATGTAGGGAGTAGCAGTTTACAGTAAACACATTGGACGGAATTTTACCTATATTATCTGCTTTGACAGACTAGTTTCCTGCAACTATTAAAATAATGGAAGTTTTATGAATTAATTTTTTTAAACCAAAGGTGGCTAGAGAATTGAATGATCTGCTGACATCATCTCTAATTTATTTATCTTTTTAAAATCGTCTGTTGTGTGCTGTTCCAGGAAGTTTCACTAGAGAGCTTCAAAGTAAAACTTTAGGTATTGTTTTCTGATGGCAAAAGAAAGCAGCAACATTTCACTGTTAAGCCTATAGGAAAAATTACTGCCTAAAAAAGGATTTGGATAGATAATAAAAATCCCTAATTTATGGCAAGTACTTTACTAAAAGCTGTTACATATTTTTTCATTTAATTCTCTCAGTAACCCTATTAACCTTACAGATGACGAAACTGAAGCACAGAGAGGTTAAATAATTTTTCCCAAGATCAATCAACCAAGCAAGTAGAGGCAGAATTTAAACTCAGTCTGATAAAACTGCTACCCACATAGTACTGCCACTGAGCCATTATGCCTCAGGAAAACAAATTAAAACAAAGAAACAAACAAAAACCACTATGTTATTGTAGCAAACAAAATGAAACAAAAACAACCTCAGTGATTCAAAGTAAAAAAACAAAACAACAACAAAAAAACTTCCATTCAATGTGGACAACAGATTTAAAGTACTTTATCAATGTTACATTTTCTGAAATTAATAAATGTACTGTGGTTATGTAAAAGCATGTCCCTATTTTTAGGAAGTGTGTAGTGAAGTATTTAGGGATAACAGGGCATAGTGTATTTAACTTATTCTCAAATGGTTCAAATTATATATATATATATATGAATAAGCAGAGAGACAAAGTATAAAGCAAATGGGGCAAAAAATAGGTTAAACTGAGTAAAGAGTATACGGGTGTTCTCTGGACTATTGTTGCAACTTTTCTGTAAATTTAAAATTATTTCCAAATTTTTAATCTTAAAAAAACTTCCATATAGAGAAGAAAATTTCCCTATGGGGAAAATTACTATCATTACTGTATTAGTTTGCTAGGGCTGCAATAACAAAGTACCACAGACTGGGTGACTTAACAACAGAACATTTTCTCACAGTTCTGGAGATGAGAAGTGCCAGATCCAGATGTCATCAGGATCGATTTATTGAGGCCTCTATGTTTGGCTTATAAATTGCTATCTTTTCCCTCTGTCTTCATGTGGTCTTTTCTCTATTTGTGCCCTAATCTTTTCTTCTTGTAATGAGACCAGTCATAATGGATTGGGACTCACCTTAATGACTTCATTTAACGTTAATTACCTCCTTAAGGGTCCTATATCATTCTGAGGTGCTGGGGATTAAAACCTCAATATATGAATTTTGTGGAGACAATTCAGCCCATAACAATTACCATTCAGGTACTTTTCTCTTAATTGTTGGAAGACACAAAATGAACATATATCGTGACCAGCCTGACCAACATGGAGAAATCCTGTCTCTACTGAAAATACGAAATTAGCCAGGCGTGGTGGTGCATGCCTGTAGTCCCAGCTTCTAGGATGGTGAGGCAGGAGAATTGCTTGAACCCGGGAGGTGGGGACTGCAGTGAGCCGAGATCGCACCATTGCATTACAGCCTGGGCAACAAGAGCAAAACTCCATCTCAAAAAAATAAAATAAATAAAATGAACACACATTACTAAACATTAGAATACAGAACTCAAGATTAATATTTTCCAGAGAATTATCAGCAAAATGAAAAAATATTTCACAATTACCACTTAAATGGAGTAAATTTTTAGATACTGTGATATCTAAATACATACAAGTTCACAGATAAGATATACCTCAAAAGTTTGATTTCACTGGAAATACCAAAGTTCAATTTCCATGACCATATTAAGTAAATTATTGATTTTGGCTATTTGTTTATTCAGCATGCTATTCATAACAATTTTCCCTATATATCTTCTACATACTGCTTTGGTAAACCTGTATAGCAATAAACATCTAGTCTGTGTTGTCTAAAAGAATTCATACTGCACCATAGGAGAAGACTCACTGGGCTGGTACTAATGTCCATCAAGCAAGAATTAGTAACCAAAAAGATTAATTCTAAAGGACTCGGTAATACTGCAGATAATTTGCTTCATAAGCTGAGAAATGTAGGATGCTTTCTTACTATTATGAACTAAAATTCATCTATAATTGAAATTTCTCTATATATTTAAAAAATTTATCTTTAAGGTCCTAACTTATAAGTAGGTCCTAAAACTTGCTACAAAATTTCTGGTCTGATAATTCCAACATCCCTGCCATATCTAGTTATGATACTTGCTCTCTCTCTTCAAACTGTGTTTTTGCCTTTTAGTATGTCTTGTAATTTTTCTTAATAGCCAGACATGATGTACTGGGTAAAAGGAATTGCTATAAATAGGCCTTTAGTAATGTGGTAGCAAGATGTGGAGGAAGGAAAAGCATTCTATAGTCCTATCATTAGGTTTCTGTCTTTCATTGAGCCTGTAACTCCAGACTGTGAACTTCATGTTGCTTCTCAGTCTACCCCACTCCTTAGCCCTTTGTTGGGGCAGGATGTATAGAGTGGGCTGGAGTTGGGTATGCAGCTTATCCCAGGTCAGTTAGGCTCTAACAAAACCCTAGCAGGTTAGATTCTATTTAATTAACTAGCTTCTCCTTAGGGGAGACCTTGTTAAGAAGAGCAAAGTGTTCTGGTGTATTTCCACATGGTTCCTTTTCCCCTTTCCCTTCCAGAAGCACATGGGGATTTTTCTTTGATATTCACTGTGAGAATTTGATAGAGCTCTTGGAGGTAAAACTCACAAAAGTGTCAGAGCACCCATATGACTGGGTTCCCCTAAAGTTTTAACTCTCAGAGTTGTCTGCACTTGAGTTTCCAGGAATACATCAATTACAATTCAGATTTCCCTACCTTGATACTGGTACCTGCAGAGGTTGCTACTTGTGGGTTTCTGCTTTACTAAGCTGTGATTCTCTATTTTCACCTGTTGGTATCTCCAATTTTGTGAGCAGCAGTTTGCCCTGTGACCTCATGTTATACCATTTTAAATAATTTATCTCACTTGGTTGAAAATCGTGAACCATGAGACAAAATACTAGAAACAGAATTCAGCAGCATATTAAAATAATTATACACCATGACTCAATGGGACTTATTCCTGAACTGTAAGGATGGCTCAACACATGAAAAATCAAACAATGTAATGCACCACATTAACAAAATGAAGGAAAAAACCCACATGATCATCTCAATTGATGTTTGACAAAATTCAAAAAACCCTGTAATGATAAAAACACTAAAAAAAACTAAGAATAGAAGGAAACTGCCTCACTATAATAAAAGTCATATTAAAAAAGCCACAAAAAGCACTACATTCGATGATGAAAAGACTAAAAGCTTTTCCTCTAAGATTGGGAACAAGGCAAGGTTGCCTGCTTGTCTACTTCTATTCTACAGAGTGCTGGAAGTAATAGTCAGAGAAATTAGGCAAGAAAAAGAAGTAAAAGGCATCCAAATTAGTAAGAAAAAAGTAAAATTATCTCTTTACAGATAATACGATCCTATATGTAGAAAATCCTAAAGATTACAAACACACACACACGTTAGAACTAACAAATTCGGCCGGGTGTGGTGGCTCACACTTGTAATCCCAGCACTTTGGGAGGGTGAGGCAGGCGGATCACCTGAAGTTGAGAGTTCAAGACCAGCCTGACCAACATGGAGAAACCCCGTCTCTACTAAAAATACAAAATTAGCTGGGCATGGTGGCTCATGCCTGTAATCTCAGCTACTCGGGAGGCGGAGGCAGGAGAATCGCTTAAACCTGGGAGGCGAGGTTGCGGTGAGCAGAGATCATGCCATTGCACTCCAGCTTGGGCAACAAGAGTGAAACTCCGTCTTAAAAAAAAAAAAACTAACAAATTCATCAAAGTGGCAGGATACAAAGTCAACACACAAAAATCAGTTGCATTTCTATTCACTAAATGTGAACAATCTGAAAAGGAAATTAAGAAAACAATTCTATTTATAGCAGCACCAAAAAGAATAAAATACTCAGGTATTAACCAGAGAAGCAATACACTGAAAACCACTACAACATTTTTGAAAGACATTAAAGAGGACATAAACAAAAGCCATTCCATGTTAATGAATTGAAGGGGTTAATATTGTTCAGATGTCAATACTATCCAAAGTGATATGCTGATTTAATGCAATCTCTATCAATATCCAAATAATGGTTTTTGTAGAAATAGACAAACTCATCCTAATATTTATATGGAATTTCAAGGGACTCCAAATAGCCAAAATAATCCTGAAAAGGAAAAACAATGCTGGAGGAGTCACACTTCACATTTCTTTTCTTTTTTTGGGACAGAGTCTCACTCTGTCATCCAGGCTGGAGTGCAGTGGTGCGATTCGGCTCACTGCAACCTCTGCCTTCCAGGTTCAAGTGATTCTTGTGCCTCAGCCTCCTGAGGAATAGCTGGGATTACAGACGTGTGCCATCATACCCAACTAATTTTTGTATTTTCAGTAGAGATGGCGTTTCACCATGTTGGCCAGGCTGGTCTTAAACCCCTGACCTCAGGTGATCCACCCACCTCAGCCTCCCAAAGTGCTGGGATTACAGGGGTGAGCCACCATGCCTGGACACACTTTCTGATTTCAAAAGTTACTACAAAGCTACAGTAATCAAAGCAGAATAGTACTGACATAAAGACAGACACACACGTAGAACAACGAAATACAATAGGGAGTCCAGAAATGCATCCTTGCATATATGGTTAAGTGATTTTTGACAAGGGTGTCAAGACCATTGAGTGGAGAAAAAGACAGTCTTTTCAACAAACGGATCTGGGAAAACTGGATATCCACATGCAAAAGAATGAAATTGGACCTTACCTAATACTATATGCTAAAATTAACCCCAAATGGCTCCATGACCTAAATGTAATACCAATACTATAAAATTATTATTTAAAAAAACATAAGTCAAGAAAGAAGAAAGCAAAACCTTGGATGCAGCAATGCTTTCTTAGATATGACACCAAAGATACAGGCGGCAACAAAAAAATAGACAAACTGGACTTTATGAAAATTTAAAAATTTTGTGCATCAAAAGACACTATCAACAGAGGAGAAAGACAACCCACAAAATCAGAGAACATATTTGCAAATCATATACATGACAAGGAGTTAATACAGAACTCAACAATATAAAAACCAAACCACCCAATTAAAAAATGGGCAAATGACTTGAATAGACATTTCTCCAAAGAAGATATACAAATGGTAGGCTGAGCGTGGTGGCTCATGCCTGTAATCCCAGCACTTTGGGAGGCCAAGGCAGGCGAATCACAAGGTCAAGATATCGAGACCATCCTGGCCAACATGGTGAAATCCCATCTCTATTAAAAATACAAAAATTACCTGGGTGTGGTGGCATGCACCTGTAGTCCCAGCTACTCAGGAGGCTGAGCCAGGAGAATCGCTTGAACCCAGGAGGTGGAAGTTGCAGTGAGCCAAGATCATGCCACTGCACTCCAGCCTGGTGACAGAGTGAGACTATGTCTCAAAAAAAAAAAAAAAAAAAAAAAAAAAAAAAAAAAAAAAAAAAAAAAAGATGTACAAGTGGTCATAAAGCACATTTTAAAAAAAGTTCAATATCACTAATCATTAGGAAAACACAAATCAAAATTATAATGAGGTACATACTAACTAGGATGGCTACTATCAGAAAAACAGAAAATAACAATCATTGGCAAGGATGTGGAGAAATCAGAACCCTGTGCACTGCTGAAAATGTAAAATAGGGGTTCCAAGATGACCAAATAGGAACAGCTCCAGGCTGCAGCTCCCAGCGTGAGCAACACAGAAGATGGGTGATTTCTGCATTTCCAACTGAGGTACTGGGTTCATCTCACTGGGGCTTATCAGACAGTAGGTGCAGCCCACGGAGCAGGATAGGGCATCGCCTCACCCAGGAAATGCATGGGGTCAGGGAATGCCCTTTCCTAGCAAAGGGAAGCTGTGGGGACACTCCCAGCCTAATACTGCGCTTTTCCAATGGCATTAGCAAATGGCACACCAGGAGATCATATATCACGCCTGGCTTGGAGGGTCCCACGTGCATGGAGCCTCACCCACTGCAGCACAGCAGTCTGAGATTGAACTGCAAGGCAGCAGCAAGGCTGGGGGAGGGGTGTCCGCCACTGCTGAGGCTTGAGTAGGTAAACAAAGCGGTTGGGAAGTTTGACCTGGGTGGAGCCCACAATAGCTCAAGGAGGCCTGCCTGCCTCTATAGGCTCCACCTCTGGGGGCAGGGCATAGCTGAACAAAAGGCAGCAGAAACTTCTGTAGACTTAAACGTCCCTGTCTGACAGCTTTGAAGAGAGTAGTGGTTCTCCCAGCATGGAGTCTGAGATCTGAGAACAGACAGACTGCCTCCTCAAGTGGGTCCCTGACCCCTGAGTAGCCTAACTGGGAGACACCTCCCAGTAGGGGCCGACTGACACCTCATACAGCCGGGTGCCCCTCTGAGATGAAGCTTCCAGAGGAAGGATCAGGCAGCAACATCTGCCATTCTGCAATATTTGCTGTTCTGCAGCCTCCGCTGATGATACCCAGACAAACAGGGTCTGGAGTGGACCTCCAGCAAACTCCAACAGACCTGCAACTGAGGGTTCTGACTGTTAGAAGGAAAACTAACAAACAGAAAGGACATCCACACCAAAACCCCATCTGTACATCACCATCGTCAAAGACCAAAGGTAGATAAAATCACAAAGATGGGGAGAAACCAGAGCAGAAAAGCTGAAAATTCTAAAAATCAGAGTGCCTCTTCTCCTCCAAAGGAACACAGCTCCTCGCCAGCAACAGAACAAAGCTGGACAGAGAATGACTTTGACAAGTTAAGAGAGGAAGGCTTCAGATGATTGGTAATAACAAACTACTCTGAGCTAAAGGAGGATGTTTGAACCCATCGCGAAGAAGCTAAAAACCTTGAAAAAAGATTAGATGAATAGCTAACTAGAATAAACAGTGTAGAGAAGTCCTTAAATGACCTGATGGAGCTGAAAACCATGGCACGAGAAGTACGTGATGAATGCACAAGCTTCAGTAGCTGATTTGATCAAGTGGAAGAAACGGTATCAGTGATTGAAGATCAAATGAATGAAATGAAGCGAGAAGTTTAGAGAAAAAAACAGTAAAAAGAAACGAACAAAGCCTCCAAGAAATATAGGACCACGTGAAAAGACCAAATCTACGTCTGATTGGTGTACCTGAAAGTGATGGGGAGAATGGAACCAAGTTGGAAAACACTCTTCAGGATATTATCCAGGAATACTTCCCCAACCTAGCGAGGCAGGCCAACATTCAAATTCAGGAAATACAGAGAATGCCACAAAGATAATCCTTGAGAAGAGCAACTCTGAGACACATAATTGTCAGATTTACCAAAGTTGATATGAAGGAAAACATGTTAAGGGCAGCCAGAGAGAAAGATTGGGTTACCCACAAAGGGAAGCCCATCAGACTAACAGCGGATCTCTTGGCAGAAACTCTCCAAGCCAGAAGAGAGTAGGGGCCAATATTCAACATTCTTAAAGAAAAGAATTTTCAACCTGGAATTTCATATCCAGCCAAACTAAGCTTCCTAAGTGAAGGAAAAATAAAATTCTTTACAGACAAACAAATGCTGAGATTTTGTCACCACCAGACCTGCCTTACAAGAGCTCCTGAAGGAAGCACTAAACATGGAAAGGAACAACCGGTACCAGCCACCACAAAAATATGCCAAATTGTAAAGATCATCAATGTGAGGAAGAAACTGCATCAACTAACGAGCAAAATATCCAGCTAACATCATAATGACAGGATCAACTTCACACATAATGATATTAACCTTAAATGTAAATGGGCTAAATGCTCCAATTAAAAGACACAGAGTGGCAAATTGGATAAAGAGTCAAGACCCATCAGTGTGCTGTATTCAGGAGACCCATCTCACATGCAGAGACACACATAGGCTCAAAATAAAGGGATGGAGGAAGATCTACCAAGCAAATGGAAAACAAAACAAAACAAAAAAGCAGGGGTTGCAATCCTAGTCTCTAATAAAACAGACTTTAAACCAACAAAGATCAAAAGAGACAAAGAAGGCCATTACATAATGGTAAAGGGATCAATTCAACAAGAAGAGCTAACTATCCTAAATATATATGCACCTAATACAGAAGCACCCAGATTCATAAAGCAAGTCCTTGGAGACCTACAAAGAGACTTAGACTCCCACAGAATAATAATGGGAGACTCTAACACCCCACTGTCAACATTAGACAGATCAACGAGGCAGAAAGTTAACACGGATATCCAGAAATTGAACTCAGCTCTACACCAAGCAGACCTAAAAGACATCTACAGAACTCTCCACCCCAAATCAACAGAATATACACTCTTCTCAGCACCACATCACACTTATTCCAAAATTGACCACATAGTTGGAAGTAAAGCACTCCTCAGCAAATGTAAAAGAACAGAAATTACAACAAACTGTCTCTCAGACCACAGTGCAATCAAACTAGAACTCAGGATTAAGAAACTCCCTCAAAACCACTCAACTACATGGAAACTGAACAGCCTGCTCCTGAATGACTACTGGGTACATAACGAAATGAAGGCAGAAATCAAGATGTTCTTTGAAACCAATGAGAACAAAGACACAACATACCAGAGTATCTGGCACACATTTAAAGCAGTGTGTAGAGGGAAATTTATAGCACTAAATGCCCACAAGAGAAAGCAGGAAAGATCTAAAATTGACACCCTAACATCACAATTAAAAGAACTAGAGAAGCAACAGCAAACACATTCAAAAGCTAGCAGAAGGCAAGAAATAACTAAGATCAGAGCAGGACTGAAGGAGATAGAGACACAAAAAACCCTTCAAAAAATCAGTGAATCCAGGAGCTGGTTTTTGAAAAGATCAACAAAATTTACAGACTGCTAGTAAGACTAATGAAGAAAAGAGAGAAGAATCAAATAGATGCAATAAAAAATAATAAAGGGGATATCACCACCAATCCCACAGAAATACAAACTACCATCAGAGAATACTGTAAACACCTCTATGCAAATAATCTAGAAGAAATGGGTAAATTCCTGGACACATACACCCTCCCAAGACTAAACCAGGAAGAAGCTGAATCCCTGAATAGACCAATACAGGTTCTGAAATTGAGGCAATAATTAATAGCCTACCAACCAAAAAAAGTCCAGGACCAGACGGATTCACAGCCGAATTCTACCAGAGGTACAAACAGGAACTGGTACCATTCCTTCTGAAACTATTCCAATCAATAGAAAAAGAGGGAATCCTCCCTAATTCATTTTATGAGGCCAACATCATCCTGATACCAAAGCCTGGCAGAGACACAACAAAAAATGTTAGACAATATTCCTGATGAACATCAATGCAAAAATCCTCAATAAAATACTGGCAAACTGAATCCAGAAGCACATCAAAAAGCTTATCCACCATGATCAAGCGGGCTTCATCCCTGGGATGCAAGGCTGGTTCAACATACGCAAATCAATAAACGTAATCCATCACATAAACAGAACCAAAGACAAAAACCACATGATTGGCCGGGCGCAGTGGCTCAAGCCTGTAATCCCAGCACTTTGGGAGGCCGAGACGGGCGGATCATGAGTTCAGGAGATCAAGACCATCCTGGCTAACACGGTGAAACCCCATCTCTACTAAAAAATACAAAAAACTAGCCGGGCGAGGTGGCGGGTGCCTGTAGTCCCAGCTACTCAGGAGGCTGAGGAGAATGGCGGGAACCCAGGAGGCAGAGTTTGCAGTGAGCTGAGATCCGGCCACAGCACTCCAGCCTGGGCGACAGAGCGAGACTCCGTCTCAAAAACAAAACAAAACAAAACAAAACAAAACAAAACAAAAAAAACCACATGATTATCTCAATAGACACAGAAAAGACCTTTGACAAAATTCAACAGCCCTTCATGCTAAAAACTCTCAATAAGCTAGGTATTGGTGGGATGTATCTCAAAATAATAAGAGCTATTTATAACAAACCCATAGCCAGTATCATACTGAATGTGCAAAAAATGGAAGCATTCCCTTTGAAAACTTGCACAAGACAGGGATGCCCTCTCTCACCACTCCTATTCAACATAGTGTTAGAAGTTCTGGCCAGGGCAATCAGGCAAGAGAAAGAAACAAAGGGTATTTGATTAGGAAAAGAGGAAGTCAAATTGTCCTGTTTGCAGATGACATGATTGTATATTTAGAAAATCCCATCGTCTCAGCCCAGAATCTTCTTAAGCTGATAAGCAACTTCAGCAAAGTCTCAGCATACAAAATCAATGTGCAAAAATCACAAGCATTCCTATACATCAATAACAGAGAGCCAAATCATGAGTGAGCTCCAATTCACAACTGCTTCAAAGAGAATAAAATACCTAGGAATCCAACTTACAAGGGATGTGAAGGACCTCTTCAAGGAGAACTACAAACCACTGCTCAGTGAAATAAAAGAGGATACAAACAAATGGAAGAACATTCCATGCTCATGGATAGGAAGAATCAATATTGTGAAAATGGCCATACAGCCCAAGGTAATTTATAGATTCAATGCCATACCCATTAAGCTACCAATGACTTTCTTCACAGAATTGGAAAAAACTACTTAAAATTCATATGGAAACAAGAAAGAGCTCACATTGCCAAGACAATCCTAAGCCAAAAGAACAAAGCTGGGGCCGGGCGCGGTGGCTCAAGCCTGTAATCCCAGCACTTTGGGAGGCCGAGACGGGCGGATCACGAGGTCAGGAGATCGAGACCATCCTGGCTAACACGGTGAAACCCTGTCTCTACTAAACACATACAAAAAACTAGCCGGGCGAGGTGGCGGGCACCTGTAGTCCCAGCTACTCGGGAGGCTGAGGCAGGAGAATGGCGGGAACCCGGGAGGCGGAGCTTGCAGTGAGCTGAGACCCGGCCACAGCACTCCAGCCTGGGTGACAGAGCAAGACTCCGTCTCAAAAAAAAAA
>NC_037684.1:14885366-14926829 GCF_003255815.1 Theropithecus gelada
ACACAAAAAAAAAAAAAAAAAAAAAAAAAAAAAAAAAAAAAAGAACAAAGCTGGAGGCATCACGCTACCTGACTTCAAACTATACTACAAGGCTACAGTAACCAAAATAGCATGGTATTGGTACCGAAACAGAGATATAGACCAATGGAACAGAATAGAGCCCTCGGAAATAATACCACACATCTACAACCATCTGATCTTTGACAAATCTGACAAAAACAAGAAATGGGGAAAGGATTCCCTATTTAATAAATGGTGCTGGGAAAATTGGCTAGCCATATGTAGAAAGCTGAAACCGGATCCCTTCCTTACACCTTATACAAAAATTAATTCAAGATGGATTAAAGGCTTAAATGTTAGACCTAAAACCATAAAAAGCCTAGAAGAAAATCTAGGCAATACCATTCAGGCCATAGGCATGGGCAAGGACTTCATGACTAAAACACCAAAAGCAATGGCAACAAAAGCCAAAATAGACAAATGGGATCTAATTAAACTAAAGAGCTTTGCACAGCAAAAGAAACTACCACCAGAGTGAATAGGCAACCTACAGAATGGGAGAAAATTTTTATAATCTACCCATCTGACAAAGGGCTAATATCCAGAATCTACAAAGAACTGAAACAAATTTACAAGAAAAAAATCAAACCCCATCAAAAAGTGGGCGAAGGATATGAACAGACACTTTTCAAAAGAAGACATTTATGCAGCCAACAGACACATGAAAAAACGCTCATCATCACTGGCCATCAGAGAAATGCAAAGCAAAACCACAATGAGATACCATCTCACACCAGTTAGAATGGCGATCATTAAAAAGTCAGGAAACTACAGGTGCTGGAGACGATGTGGAGAAATAGGAACGCTTTTACACTGCTGGTGGGACTGTAAACTAGTTCAACCATCATGGAAGACTGTGTGCCAATTCCTCAAGGATCTAGAACTAGAAATACCATTTGACCCAGCAATCCCATTACTGGGCATATACCCAAAGGATTATAAATCATGCTGCTATAAAGGCACATGCACATGTATGTTTACTGCGGGACTATTCACAACAGCAAAGACGTGGAACCAACCCAAATGTCCATCAATGATATAGACCGGATTAAGAAAATGTGGCACATATATACCATGGAAACTATGCAGTCATAAAAAAGGATGAGTTCATGTCCTTTATAGGGACATGGATGAAGCTGGAAACATCATTCTGAGGAAACTATCACAAGGACAGAAAACCAAACACTGCATATTCTCACTCATAGGTGGGAACTGAACAGTGAAAACACTTGGACACAGGTTGGGGAACATCATACACCAGGGCCTGTCATAGGGTGGGGGGAGGTGGGAGGGATAGCATTAGGAGATATACCTAATGTAAATGACAAGTTAACGGGTGCAGCACACCAACATGGCACATGTATACATAAGTAACAAACCTGCATGCTGTGCACATGTACCCTAGAACTTAAATTATAATAATAGAAAAAAGAAAAGAAAATGTAAAATAGTACAGCCACTGTGGAAACAGTTTCCTCAAAGAGTTAAAAATAGAATTAGCAAATGACCCAGCAATTCTATGGGTATACACTCAAAAGAATTGGGTCCCAAAGAGATACTTATACATTTATAATCATAACATTTGTTATCATAGTAGCATTATTCACAGTAGCTAAAACATGGAAACAACCCAGGTATCAATTGACTGATGAATGGATAAGCAAAATGTGGTACATATATACAACAGAATATTATTCAGCCTTAAAAAGGAAATAAATTTTGGCCGGGCACGGTGGCTCACGCCTGTAATACCAACACTTTGGGAGGCCAAGGTCGGCAGATCACCTGAGGTCAGGAGTTCGAGACCAGCCTGGCCAACACGGAGAAACCCCATCTCTACTAAAATTACAAACGTTAGCTAGGTGTGATAGCGCACACCTGTAGTCCCAGTTACTCGGGAGGCTGAGCTAGGAGAATCGCGTGAACCTGGGAGGAGGAGCTTGCAGTGAGCCAAGATCGCGCCACTGCATTCCACCCTAGCAACAGAGCGAGACTCTGTCTCAAAAACAAACAAACAAACAAAAATAAATAAATTCTAATATATGCCACAATATGAGTGAACCTTGATGAGGACATCATGTTAACTGAAATAAACTGGTCACAAAAAGATAAATACTGTATAATTCCACTTAAATTAGTTATTTATTGTAGTCAAAATCATAGAGTCAAAAAGCAGAATGATGGTTGCCAGGGGTTAGGAGGAGAAAGGAATGAGAAGTTACTGTTTAATGGATAGAAAGTTTCAGTTTTGCAAAATGAAAAGAGTTCTGGAGATGAATGGTGGTGATAGTTGTACAATAATATTAATGTACTTAATACCTTAATACTTGTATACTTAAATTGTATACTTAAAAATGGGTAAGACAGAACATTTTGTTATGTATATTTTACCACAATAAAAGAAACTGAAAAAAAAACAAAAATCCATGAACCATGAACAGAATTATAGAGGAATGAATCTGTAAAAGTAAATCCACTTGCTAGGTTGCTATATGTTACCCCTGGTTCCTTCCTGAAAATACTAATTGATGATTACAGCAATATATCCAAATATTTACAATGTCAGAAATTTCCAGCAAATGTAGACTTGGTCACACATTTCGCATAAGTGATTAGCAACACTGTTAAGACTGGGCATTCAGACACAGGTAGAGCTTACTCTAATGGAGGAAAGTGACTGCAATTCCTAGACTGCAATACTATATGCAATATATATGAGAAGCCAGTGCCATTATCTAATGAAAATAACACTCAATAATACTTGAATAAAAGGTTATCGATAGAAATATTTTAACTTTAAAAATTTGATCTCTATGTCTCTTTAGTCTCTTAGTTCAAAACAAATTTTCTGTAAGCTCTTGTGATGTTCTTTGCTAGAAGACTGCTAGATTTCTTATTAGGGTACAAATACAATAGCAATCATGTTTTTACAAAAGTCTACTACTCTAAAGATTGATTGCTTATATCTTTCTCCACGCAGTTTTATAAAATATATTGCCTCTACAAAAGACTCTAGGTAGAAGTAAGACTCAACCGTGAAATTCCATTAACACATTTTCATGGAAATAATTAGTTTAGTGACAACCTTCCAAAGCCCCATGTAGGGAGGTGGTAAATTGTCTTTGAACGCCCACCTCGGCTATTTACACTTGCCATTAATGAGGGAAACAGTCACTATTTCTTTACAAACTAAATAAGAGGCTAAAGAATGTACTCATAAAATCCAGCAGTCACACAATGTATATTATATTATTCTAGATAGTTTTTAATCTCTTCTGAAAAGTTATCCCTTTATATCATTTTTAATCTGTAAGCATTATGTTCTCTTCTTCATTATAATTTTATTTTCTTCCTTTTACTGTTACCTTTATTATTCACTTTCACACCCATTTTAAATATAAATTACAATTAGCTATTGTATTTTTTATACCAGAAATCCTTGGTAACTTTTAAAATCAACTCATCATATTAGAAAATCTTCACAATAAATTCAGATAATAATTCAATATATTTGTAAATATTTATCATGTTTGCTTTTAATCTTTGTAATAAGTGAAATTCTCTAATATCCCAGGACCTCCAGTCCTTCAGTAAAATGACAGTTGAAATACATTTCTCAAAAAATAGTATTATAATTCTTAAGAACTTAATTCCCAAAATAATATATCTCTGTATTTAACTCTATATGACGTATAGAAAGGTATGTGACAAAATTATAATGCTCTGCCTAAAGACTTGCAAAGCATACTCTGTACCCTCCTTTGAAGGTCAGATATTTGTTTACATTGTATGCTTAGGGGATCCCATTTATGACAAATCACTTTTTCATACGTCATTTCCCCTACAATCACCATTGTTTCACAATTTTTTTTTTCTTTTTTTTTTTTTTTTGAGACAGAGTCTAGGTCTGTGCCCAGGCTGGAGTGCACTGGCATGATCATGGCTCAGTGCATCCTCAACCTTCAGGGCTCAGTTGATCCTCCCATCTCAACCTCCTGAGCAGCTGGGACTCTAGGCACACACCACCACGCCCAGCTAAATTATGCATATATATATATTATATATATACACACATATATATTATATATATACACATTTTTATTATTTTTTTAGACACAGGGTTTCACCATGTTGCCCAGGTTTGTCTCAGATTCGTGGGCTCAAGCAATCCGCTTGCCTCGGCCTCCCAAAGTGCTAGGATTACAGGTGTGAGCCACTGTGCCCAAACTTATTCTACAGTTTTATTTTTATTTTTTAGACAGGGTCTCTCTCTGTCGCCCAGGCTAAGTGGTGCGATCTCGGCTCACTGCAACCTCTACCTCCCCGGTTCAAGCAATTCTCCTGCCTCAGCCTTCCGAGTATAGCTGGGACTACAGATGTGCACCACCAAGCCCAGTTAGGTTTTTATTTTAAATTTTATTTATTTATTTATTTATTTATTTTGAGAGGGAGTCTCGCTCTGTCGCCCAGGCTGGAGAGCAATGGCGCAATCGCAGCTCACTGCAAGCTCCGCCTGCCAGGTTCACGCCATTCTCCTGCCTCCCAGGTTCACGCCTCCCAGGTTCTCCACCTCCCAGGTTCACGCCATTCTCCATCCTGGGACTACAGGCGCCTGCCACCATGCCCAACTAATTTTTTCTGTGTTTTTAGTAGACAGTTTCACCGTGTAGCCAGGATGGTCTCGATCTTCTGACCTTGTGATCCGCCTGCCTCGGCCTCCCAAAGTGCTAGGATTACAGGCGGGAGTCACTGCACTTGGCCTGTTCTACAGTTTTTAAAATTATAATTATTTTTAAAATCAAAACATTCTAAACAGTTTTTTGTTTTGTTTCGTTTTTGGTTTTTTGAGACAGAGTTTTTGCTCTTGTTGCCCAGGCTGGAGTGCAATGGTGAGATCTCGGCTCGCTGCAACCTCCACCCCCAAGAGTCAAGAGATTCTTCTGCCTCAGACTCCGGAGTAGCTAGGATTACAGGCATGCACCACCAAACCTGGCTAATTTTGTATTTTCAATAGAGACGGGGTTTCACCATGTTGATCAGGCTGGTCTCAAACTTTTGACCTCAAGTGATCCACCTGCCTTGGCTTCCCAAAGTGCTGGGATTACAGGCATGAGCCACTGCGCCTGGCAAATGGGTTTTTGATTTACAAATTGAGCAGATAGTATAGCATTTTCATATACCCCCCAACATACACACACATTTTCCATTTTCCCCTATTATTAACAGCTTACATTAGTATGGCTCACTCATTACAATTAATGAATGAATACTGAAAAGTTATTATTAACTGGTCCATAGTTTGATTTCCTTAGTTTTTACTTAACGTCCTTTTTCTGTTCCAATATCCCATTCAGGATGCCACTATATTACATTTACTTGTCGTGTCTCCTTAGTTATCTCTTAGCTGTGACTGTTTCTCAGACTCTCTTTTTGAGGATCTTGACAGTTTTAAAGAGTTCTGGTCAGGTATACTGTAGGATGGCCCTCTATTAGAATTTATTTTTCTCAGGCCGGACATGGTGGCTCACGGCTGTAGTCCCAGTACTTTGGGAGGCCAAGGTGGGTGGATCACTTAAGGTCAGGAGTTTGAGACCAGCCTACCCAACATGGGGAAACCCCGTCTCTATTAAAAATACAAAAATTGGCCAGGCACGGCCGCTCATGCCTGTAATCTCAGCACTTTGGGAGGCCAAGGAGGGCGGATCATGAGGTCAGGAGTTCAAGACCAGCCTGGCCAATATGGTGAAACCCCATCTTTACTAAAAAATAGAAAAATTAGCCAGGCGTGGTGGCGCACATCTGTAGTTCTAGCTACTCAGGAGGCTGAGGCAGGAGAATCGCTTGAACCCAGGAGGCAAAGGCTGCAGTAAGCCGAGGTCATGCCACTGCACTCCAGCCTGGGCAACAGAGTTAAGACTCTGTCTCAAAACAAAAAACAAACCAACAAACAAACAAACACAAAAATTAGCTGGTTACAGTGGCGTTCACCTGTAATCCCAGCTACTCGGGAGGCTGAGGCAGGAGAATTGTTTGAACCTGGGAGGTGGAGGCTGCGGTGAGTCAAGGTTGTACCACTGAACTGCACTCCAGTCTGGGTGACAAAGCAAGACTCTGCCTCAAAAAAAAAATCTCATGGTTAGATTGGTGTTACAGACTTTTGTGACAAAGATCACAGAGATAAATTGCCATTTTAAAGTGCCATTTTTCATCATAGCATATTGAGGGTATATATGATATCAACATGATTTATGTCTGTTTATATTGACCATAATCACTTGGTTTGAAGGTGTGTTTGTCAGGTCTCTCCCATCAAGTTATTTCTTTCCTCCCATTCCCCACTTTTCATAAGGGACTCTTCAGAAGGAAGTCACTATGCACAGTGCACACTTAAGAAGTGGGGAATTATGCTCCCTGTCCTTAGGATGGAGTATCTACATAATTTAATTAGCATTATTCCATACAGAAAGATTTGTCTATTCACTTCCATTTATTAATGTATCCAATTATTTATATATCAGTATGAACTCATTGTGGAGTCCTGATAAGTTAGCAACAACAAGGGGGGTGCCCCAGGGTGGAGGAGAACAATTGTTCTGAGAAACAGCTAACTACAAACACCCTGTTTGCACAATATCCTGTTCCCAAATAACTCGTTCTACATGTAGTCCCTCCAGCTCCATCCTATAAAACTTTCCTCCAGCCCCGCCTCTTTGCAGGCAGCTTCTTCTCTGCTGTGCTGCCCAGTGCTTCCTTGCAATATACTTTCTCTCTAATACACTTACTTTCTTTAACTCATGGCTGTTTCAGCAAATTATTTTACCACCAATGACGCTGGCCCAAATTAGCTGCAACCCACCACAATCATGAATATTTACGTTATACTTCAGGTTATAATACAATAGTATGGTATTCATTCATTTATTTTGCTCAAATATTTCTAAATTTTCCCATTGGGTGCTCTTTCATTTGGCTTCTTTTATATCCCTCTCACAGTGATTTTTTTTTTTTTTTCTTTAGCACTTTCTTACTTTCTGCCACTACAAGATGCCCAGGCTGGTTTTGTACATTTTCTACCCCATCCCTGGAATCAGCCATTTCTCCAAGGAGTCCTGGTTACTCTTACTGAAGAATCATATTAGAAACCAAGATCTGAGCACTAGGTGTACTTGTTACTACTGAATTGGTCTGGCTTTTGCCCTTGGCTCCAGGGGTGTATTCTCTAAGCCCCTGTAATGCCTAACTGAAAAGTGGGTCCTTGTTAACCTGGGAGCTTTAGGCCATGCCAGATAGCCTATCCTAACAATGTAATTAATGGTGGAGGTTTTGAGCCATGTGGTATCTGTAACAAAAAACAGCCATGTGAGTGGTCAATCATGTCTATGTGACCAAGCCCCAACAAAAACTCTGGACACCAGGGCTTGACGATCTTACCTGGTTGGTAATACTTCTAGCGTGTTGTCACAAATTGTTGCTGGGGGAAGTTACCACTGTCTATTACTCCACGAGGAGAAGAAACTGGAAGCTTCACATGAGGAATTCTCCTGTACTCTTCTCCCCTTGGCTGGTTTTATTATCCTTTTACTGTAATAAACCATAACTGTAAATATAACAGCTTTCAGTGAGTTCTGTGAGTACTTCTAGGGAATTATTCAACCTGAGGGTGATCTTGGGGACCCCTAAACTTACAATTGGAGTCAAAAGTGGTGGTGGTGGTGTAAACTTTCAAACTTTATAGTATGTATATACTAACTTCTGCACATACCCATCTATAAAAATTTCCACATGCAACTATCTAACTATATATGAGCTCTTGTAGTATCTTCAACGCTAATCCATTACCATGGGTCATTCTAGCTTCCTCCCTTGTTGATCTGTAAAATTTCCACTTCAACAGTGAGAAACCTGGCTCCCACTATCTGCTGTCTATTTTCTTAGTTGTTCAATGTTAGTGTACAAGTATAGCAATAATGCATTTATTAACCTATAAACCCATGCAGAAAAATTGTATCAACTTGAGTAAGTACTCTTATACAGTTCCTTTAGCCTTTAGTTTTACAGACTCCAGTCATTTTCAAAGTTATGGGAGCACTTTTCTCCCCATCCGTTTCGGTGAGGTCGTTTCATATATTTGTAATATAGTTAGATGCTCTTGTCACAGTCTGCTTTCTTTCTCAAATCCCATGACCTCCTGAATTATATTATTTTTTCTTAAAAATTTTTTTTTCTTTTTTTAGAGACAAGGTCTTG
This sequence comes from Theropithecus gelada, assembly GCF_003255815.1. Taxonomy (NCBI): domain Eukaryota; kingdom Metazoa; phylum Chordata; class Mammalia; order Primates; family Cercopithecidae; genus Theropithecus; species Theropithecus gelada. The sequence goes on from NC_037684.1 coordinate 14,893,674, forward strand.
CCATGTTGCTGGACTTGAACTCAAGTCCCAAGCTGGACTTGCACTCTTGGCGTCAAGTGATCTTCTTACCTCAGCCTCCCAAGTAGCTGGGATTGCAGGCACAAGCCACCATGCCTACCTCTGACAGCTATTGTTAAATTTGTACACACTGAGGTTGACTTTTTGTGCTGTAAAGTTCTACAGACTTTAACAAATGCATAATATCATGTATCCATCATTACAGTGCATACAGAATAGTTTCACCACCCTAAAATGCCACTCTGCTTCACCTATTCATCCCTCCCTTACTACTGTCCACAACCCCTGACAACCACTGATCTTTTTACTGCCATCATAATTTTCCTCCTCCAGAATGTTATATAATTGGAATTGTTAGAGTATATAGGTTTTTCAATTACTTAACAATATGCATCTATGTTTTCTCCATGTCTGTTCCTGGTTTAATATCTCCTTTCTTTTGATCACTTAATAACATTCCATTGTATGAATGTACCACAATAGTTTGGTTATCCATTCGCCTATTGAGGGACAATTTATTGCGTCCAGTTTGGGTGCAGTTATGAATAAAGCTGCTGTAAACATTCCTTTGCAGGTTTCTGTGTGGACTTAAGTTTACAACTCAACTGGGTATGTCTATTGCGCCTAGAAATGTGATTAATTGCTAGATCATATGGTAAGAATATGTTTATCTTTCTTGTAAACCACTGCCAAACTGTTTTCCAAAGCAGCTGTATCATTTTGCATTTCCAGCAGCAAAGATTAGAGTTTCTTTTGTTTTTCATCCTCACTGGCATTTCATCCTCACCAGCTTTTCAGTTTTTAAATTTGGCCATTCTAACAGACTTAAATGGTATCTAATTGTTTCAATCTGCAATTCCCTAAAGACAAATGATGTTGAGCATCTTTTTATGTATTTATTTGCTGTCTCTACATCTTCTTTATTGAGGTATCTGTTCAGATCTTTTGCTCATTTTTTAATTGGGTTGTTCACTTTCTTATTGTTGAATTTTAAGTGTTTTTTGTATATTTTGGATACTAGTCCTTTATCAGACAAGTGTTTTGTAAAGATTTTCTCCCAGTTTGTGACTTACCTTTTAACTCCCTTTACTGTCTTTCCCAGAACACAAGTTTAAAGTCAATTTTATCAATGTTTTTCCTCCACGCTATTTGAGTTGTATCTAAAACTCATCGCCAAATTCAAGGTCACTAGATTCCTCCTATGTTATCTTCTAGAAGTCTTATAAGTTATGCATTTTACATTTATGTGTATGATCCATTTTAAGTTAATTTTTGTGACAGGTATAAGATCTATGTTTAGATTCCACAGGACTCTCTTAGTTGAAAGGCTTCAAAGATTTATCAACATGTTATTGTCAGTGATCATCACCTTCTCTGGGACAGTCTAAGAGCCCTGGCTGGAGATGAGACAGAGTCAAGACTAACTTCTCCAATGCTGCCAACTTCTATAAACAGCATACTACATTGTCTAAATTAGCAAATGTGTAGCATATATAATTTATAAAAGCCTCATGGGCTGGTCGCGGTGGCTCACGCCTGTAATCCCAGCATTTTGGGAGGCCGAGGCGGGTGGATCACCTGAGGTCAGGAGATTGAGACCATCCTGGCTAACACAGTGAAACCCCATCTCTACTAAAAAATACAAAAAATTAGCAGGGCACCTACAGGTGGTGGGCACCTGTAATCCCAGCGACTCAGGAGGCTGAGGTAGGAGAATCACTTGAACCTGGGAGGCAGAGGTTGCAGTGAGCAGAGATTGCACCACTGCACTCCAGTCAAGGTGACAGTGCAAGACTCTGTCTAAAAAAAAAAAAAAAAGCCTCATGATTTTAATAGAATTTCTGATGGCCTTTTAAAACAATTTCTTAACATAAATTAAAAGTCCAATACATTTTTTCTGAGTAATCTTAAATAGAAATAAAATCAGTTTGTAACTATTAGGGATAATGAGAGATTTAATGTGTGTGTGTGTGTGTGTGTGTGTGTGTGTGTTTATTCTCATTCTATGACAGTTGTATATCTTGGGAATTCTTTTTTTATTTTTAAAATTTTTTTTAAGAGACAGAGTTTTACTCTGTTGCCCAGGCTGGAATGCAGTGGGACCATCATGGCCCACCATAACCTCCAACTCCTGGGCTCAAGTGATCCTCCCATCTCAGCCTCTGGAGTAGCTAAGACTAAAGGCATGCACCAACAAACCCAGTTGATCTTAATTTTTTTTGTGGCCAGGCATGGTGGCTCATGCCTTGTAATCCCAGCACTTTAGGAGGCTGAGGCGGGCAGATCTCAAGGTCAGGAGCTCAAGACCAGCCTGACCAACATGGTGAAACCCCGTCTCTACTAAAAATACACAAATTAGCCAGGTGTGGTGGCGTGTGCCTGTAATCCCAGCTACTCAGGAGGCTGAGGCAAGAGGATTGCTTGGGCCTGAGAGGCAGAGGTTGCAGTGAGCCAAGATCGTACCACTGCACTCCCAGCCTGGGCGACAGAGTGAGACTCGGTCTTAAGAAAAAAAAAAATGTGGCCGGGCACGGTGGCTCAAGCCTGTAATCCCAGCACTTTGGGAGGCCGAGACGGGAGGATCACGAGGTCAGGAAATCGAGACCATCCTGGCTAACACGGTGAAACCCCGTCTCTACTAAAAAAATACAAAAAACTAGCTGGGACTACAGGCGCCCGCCACCTCGCCCAGCTAGTTTTTTGTATTTTTTTAGTAGAGACGGGGTTTCACCGTGTTAGCCAGGATGGTCTCGATTTCCTGACCTCGTGATCCTCCCGTCTCGGCCTCCCAAAGTGCTGGGNTGGGAGGCCGAGACGGGAGGATCACGAGGTCAGGAAATCGAGACCATCCTGGCTAACACGGTGAAACCCCGTCTCTACTAAAAAAATACAAAAAACTAGCTGGGCGAGGTGGCGGGCGCCTGTAGTCCCAGCTACTCGGGAGGCTGAGGCAGGAGAATGGCGTGAACCCAGGAGGCGGAGCTTGCAGTGAGCTGAGATCCGGCCACTGCACTCCAGCGCGGGCAACAGAGCAAGACTCCGTGTCTCAAAAAAAAAAAAAAAAAAAAAAAAGAAAAAAAAGAAAAAAAAGAAAAAAAAAATGCTTTTCGTAAAGACAGGATCTCACTCTGTCGCCCAGGCTGGCCTTGAACTCCTGGCCTCATTAAATCCTCATACCTTGGCCTCCCAAAGTGCGGGTGTGAGCCACCACACCAGGCCCCCTGGGAATTCTTTGACTTAGATAAGAAGGCAGATGATGAAATATATTAATCTTAATATTTTATATAGTTCATTTTTTACTGAAAGAATTTTAATCTGGGTAACATAAAAGATAAAGTTAGTAGTCTTGTCACTTTTTGAGCAAAAATATATACCCAAAACTTAAAAAACAGTTGCCGCTAGAGTATATCAGGATGGTTTTGCTCTAGGCAGCATAGTATAGTGATTAACATCATGTTAGAGATTCTAAAGCCACACCTGGGTTTGAATCCCAGCTCTACTGTTTACCAGTTTTGTAACCTTAGGCAATTAATTACTTCACTGTTCTAAGTCTCAGTTTCCCCTTTTTTTTTAAAACTATAATATGTAATATTTGAGTGTCGTCCTTGTGCAGGAACCAAGCTAATCTTTTCTGTATCATTTTTAGTATATGTGCTGCTAAAGCGAGCGCCCCATTTGTTTTTGTTTCGTTTTGTTGTTTGAGACAGGATCTTGTTCTGTTACCCAGCTGGAATGCAGTAGCATGATCATAGCTCACTGCAGCCTCAAACTCTGGGGCTCAAGCAATCCTCCTGCCCAGCCTCCTGAGTAGCTGGGACTGCAGGCATGCACCACCATGCACAGCTAATTTTTAAAAATTTTTTGTAGAGATAGAGGTTTCACTATATTGCCTGGGCTAGTCTTGAACTCCTGGGCTCAAGCGATCCTCCTACCTCAGCCTCCTAAATGCTGGGATTACAGGTGCGAGCCACTGCACTCAGTCAAAACTATATGTTTTAATAAAATATAAAGCTATAGTGGGAAGGTCCAAAAATATCACAGGTAATACAATTTCCCAGATCATTTACAATAACACTAAAAAAAAAAAGTTAAAATTTGGGTATAAATCTAACAAAACATGCACAGGATCTTTGTGCTAAAAACTACAAAATACTGATTATTTTATTTTATTTTATTTTATTTTATTTCATTTTATTTTATTTGAGACAGGGTCTTGCTCTGTCACCAAGGCTAAAGTGCAGTGGCACAATCATGGCTTACTATACCCTTGACCTCTCAGACTCAATGTGGCACAATCATGGCTTACTATATACCCTTGACCTCCCAGACTCAATGTGGCACAATCATGGCTTACTATACCCTTGACCTCCTAGACTCAATCAATCACCTCGCCTCAGCCTCCCCAGTAGCTGGGACTACAGGCACGCACCACCACGGCAGACGAATTTTTCTATTTTTTGTAGAGATGAGGTTGTAGAGATGAGGTCTCACTATGTTGCTGAGGCTGGTCTCGAACTCCTGTGCTCAAGTGATCCTCCCACCTCAACCTCTCAAAGTGCTGGGATTACAGGCATGAGTCACTGTGTCTGACCAAAAAAAGGTTTTAACGACCTAAATAACTGGAGAGATGCGGCATGCTCATGGATTCGGAGGCTTTACAGAGCAAAGACGTCAATTCTCTCAAAATTGATCTGCAGTTGGTTTAATGCAATTCCTATAAAAATTCTAACAGATTTTTATATATGAACAAACTGATTCTAAAATTTATATGGAAAGGCAAAGGAACTAGAATAGCTAAAAGAATTTTGAAAAAAAAGAATAAAATAAGGGTAATCACATTAGCTTTTTAAAGACTTACTATAGACACATAGATCAATAGAACAAAAAAGAGTAAAAAATAAACTCACATTTGTACAGATAACTAATTTTTGACAAAGGTATAAAAGCAATTTAATGAAGCAAGGATAGTCTTTTTAACAAGTGGTGATGGCACAACTAGTCTCCTGTAGGAGACAAAATGGACCTTGATCTAAACCTCACAATTTATGCCAAAATTAACAAACTTCAAATGCATAATTTTATCAAATGTTGAACGATAAGACTCTTAGGGAAAAAACAAGAGAAATTCTGTGTGACCTAAATTTAGGGAAAATGTTCTTAGATATGACACCAAAAGTACCACCCAAAAAGAAAAAGTTAATAAATTAGACTTCATCATAATTAAAACTTTTCCTCTGTGAAAGATATTAAGAAAATGAGAAAAGAAGCCACAGATTGGGAGAAAATATTTGCAAATCACATATATTTGACAAAGAATTTATATCTAGAATAAATAAGAAATCCCTAACCTCAACTGTAAATAAGTAAGAAGTCCAATTAAAAAGTGGACAAACAAGTCAACAATGCAATCCCATTTACAATAGTCATACCCCCCCTCCCACCAAAAAATAAAAATAAAACAAACAAAATCATGACATCTAAGCAAGGAGGGGAAATGTCTCTACAAGAACCACAAAACACTTGCAAATGGGCAAAAGACATGAACAGACACTTCTCAAAAGAAGACATACAAGTGGCAAATAAACATGAAGAAATGCTCCACATCACTAATCATCAGAGAAATGCAAATCAAAATCACAATGAGATGCCATCTCACATCAGTCAGATGCCAGAATGGCTATTATTAAAAAGTCAAAAAACAACAGATGTTGGAAAGGCTGTGGAGAAAAGGGAACACTTACACACTGTTGGTGAGAATGCAAATTAGCTTAGCCACTATGAAGAGCAGTTTGAAGATTTCTCAAAGAACTTAAAACAGAACTACCATTCGACCCAGGAATCCCATTACTGTGTATCTATCCAAAAGAAAACAAATAGTTCTATCAAAAAGACATATGCACTCACATGTTCATTGCAGCACTATTCACAGTAGCAAAGACATGAAATCAACCTAGATGCCCATCAAATGTGGCCTGGGTAAAGAAAATCTGGTACATATACACCAGCCATAAAAAAATAACAAAATCATGTCCCTTGCAGCAACATGGGTGCAGCTGGAGGCCATTATCCTAAGTGAATTAATGCAAGAACAGAAAGCCAAATACCACATATTCTCACTTATAAGTGGGAGCTAAACATGGGGTACTCATGAACATAAAGATGGCAACAATAGAAACTAAAGACTTCTGTAGGGGGCGGTGAGGTAACTGTTGAAAAACTATTGGGTTTCAAAAGGTCACATACTAGATGATTCCACTTATATAACATTCTCAAAGTAACAAAAGTATGGTGATGGAGAACAGATCAGTGGTTGCCAGGGGTTAGGATTGGGGTGTGACTATAAATGGCTAGCACATGGGAGTTTCTTCTGGAGTTCTATACCCCAAATGTGATAATGATCATATGAATTTATATATGTGATAAAATCCTGTAGAACTACATACAACTCCCGTTTTTTTTTAAAGGATTGTATGTAATAACTGGTGAAATCTTGTGAGGCTGAGGCAGGTGAATCACTTGAGGCTGGGAGTTCAAGACCAGCCTGACCAACATGGTGAAACCCCATCTCTACTAAAAGAAAAAAATACAAAAATTAGCCATAGCCAGGAGTAGTGATGTATGCCTGTGATCCCAGCTACTCAGATGGCTGAGGAAGGAGAATCACTTGGACCTGGGAGGCGAGTGTGCAGTCCTGGGAGGCGAGGGTGCAGTGAGCTAAGATCACGCCACTGCACTCCAACCTGTGTAACAGAGTGAGGCTCCATCTCAAAAAACAAACAAACAAACACCTGGTGAAATCCAAATAAGGTCAGTAGTTTAGTTAATAAATAGTATTGTACCAATGTCAGTTTTCTGATTTTGATAATTATACTGTGGTTATATAAGATGTCATTGGGGGAAGCTGGGTGAAGAGTACATCTGAACTCTTTGTACTATTTTTGCAACTTCTACATGAGTCTAAAAAATTTCAAAATTAAACTTTAAAAATTCCTGTTATGTTATTATGCAGAACATCTTAATTCTCAACCTACACTCCAGATTATTTTTAAAAAGGAGCACGAATTGTTCTAATAAAAAAAAAAAGAAACCAAATCATTGTATGTTTCATGTCTCTCTATATATAGAAGTAGTAGAAGCTTTACGTTTTTTCTTTAATTTCAAGCAGATAAAATTGAGAAACTCTTCCCTTTGCAGAACATACCAGTAGTGCTGGGTTTATTTATTTTTTTATCACAACAATATTTCAAAAGAAAATGATAATAATTTATTCTAGTCTGTGCTGGTTAGATTCTACCTGGAATATTGCTCTCAATTCTAGGTATCATACTTCAGAACAGTTAATTCAGAAGCGAGTGACCAGGATAGTGAAGAAATTTGAAACTATATTTTCTGAGGATCAAATAGAGGAACTAGGTTATGTCTACGCTAGAGAAGAAAAAATACTGAAGTTCTAATACTGTCTTTAAGTCTATGAAAGGTTACCATGTGGAAGACAACAGATTTATTTGGAATACTCTAAGGTGTAAGAATTAGGATCAATAGTCCTACAGAGAAAAAGACTTTCAAGCAAGATAAGCAGACACTAAAAAACAGTGCTTACCAAAGAGGAAATGAGCTACCTTGGAACACAGTGCCTATTACAGAAACAATAAAAGCACTGGCAATAACGTTCTTTCAGGACTTCTGATTTAAAATAGCAGACTGCACACATGCATTTATCTCAGAAACCTCCTGAAATGTGAAATTAAAATAACAGAAAGACATGGAAGAAACGATAGTGGACAAAAAAGATTAACAAATATTTGAAAGCAAGAAAGGGAATGAAGGAGTAGCAACCTTAACATACCAGAACAGAGAAAGCTGAATCCAAACTGTCCAATGGGGGGATGACACCAATAATCTAGCTGGTTCTCATCAGAGAACTCCAGGAATCTAAGGAACTGGCGATACTAGCTATCTCAGACAGCAGGTATAAGGAGAAGTGTTGGAAACATTGCAGCAATTCATTGAAATTATATAGAAGAAATACCTAAGATACTCTTCTTCTAAATTCCCATGCAACCAAAGGCACCTCCCTCACATGGCAGGAAAGAAAATGTTTATTTTCTGATTAATTGAAACAGAATAGCCTTATATTCAAAGATGCAAGGTATATAGTGAGGGACTGAAGTAAACCACCTTACTGAAATTAAGAATACTATGTGAAAAATTACATATAAACAGCTGTATTCCCTTACTCAGTTCCCAAAATGCTGGCTAAAAGAGAAGAGACTAAAAGCTTTAAGATAATGTAAGTCTGTGGTGGTCACGCCTGTAATCCTAGCGCTTTGGGAGGCCGAGGCGGGTGGATCACGAGGTCAGGAGATTAAGACCATCCTGGCTAACACGGTGCAACGCCGTCTCTACTAAAAATACAAAAAATTAGCCGGACATGGTGGCACACGCCTGTAATCCCAGCTAATTGGGAGGCTGTGGCAGGAGAATCACTTGAACCCAAGAGGTGGAGGTTGCAGTTGAGCCGAGATTGCACCACTGCACTCCAGCCTGGGTGACAAGAGTGAGACTCCATCTCAAAAAAAAAAAAAAAAAAAGATAAAGTTAGTCACATACAGGTCAGGTACGGTGGCTCACACCTGTAATCCCTGCCCTTTGGGAGGCCAAGGCGGGTAGATCACCTGAGGGTAAGAGTTTGAGACCATCATGGACAACATGGTGAAACCCTGTCTCTACTAAAAATACAAAAATTAGCCAGGCATGGTGGCACGCATCTATAGTCCTAACTACTTGGGAGGCTGAGGCAGGAGTATTGCTTGAACCCAGAGGCAGAGGTTGCAGCGAGCCAAGATTGTGCCACTGCACTCCAGCCTGGGCGACAGAGCAAGACTCTGTCTCAAAAAATAATAATGATAAATAAAGTAAACCACATACAAATAGGATCAGGAATCAGAATGCTATCATCTTTCTCAATAATAGCAGTGAAGGCTGGGCGCAGTGGCTCACGCCTGCAATTCCAGCACTTTGGGAGGCTGAGGTGGGCAGATCACGAGGTGAGGAGATTGAGACCATCCTGGCTAACACGGTGAAACTCCGTTTCTACTAAAAATACAAAAATTAGCCGGGTGTGGTGGTGGGCACCTGTAGTCCCAGCTACTCAGGTGGCTGAGGCAGGAGAATGGCGTGAACCCAGGAGGCGGAGCTTGCAGTGAACAGAGACTGCGCCACTGCACTATAGCCTGGGTGACAGAGCAAGACTCCATCTCAAATAACAATAATAATAATAATACTAACAGTGAAAGCTGAGGGACAATAGCCTAATGCCTTTGAAATTCTGTGGGAAAACAATTTTCTAACATAATTTTTTTGTTTGTTTATTTTTTGTTTTTTTAGACAGTGTCTTGCTCTGATTTCCAGGCTAGAGTGCAGTGGTTCAATCAGAGTTCACTGCAGCCTCAAACTCCTGGGCTCAAGTGATCCTCCTGCCTTAGCCTCCCAAGTAGCTGGGACTATAGGCATGGGCCACCATGCCTGGCTAATTTTTCTTTTTAGAGACAGGGTCTTACTATGTTGACCAGGCAGTCCTCAAACTCCTGGGCCTTAAGCAATTCCCCTGCCTTGGCCTCCCAAGGTACTGGGATTATAGGTATGACCCACCAGGCTTGGCCTTTAACCTGAAATTCTGTACCCAACTAGACTAACAATCAAGTGGAGGAGTGGAATAAAGATATTTCAGGTTAACAAAACCTGAAAAAAATTAACTTCCATGAATCTAATTTGTTTTTTTAAGAGAACTAATCCTGCTTTCTAACCATGAATATTTTATAAGAAGACTAGTAAAGGATGTCCACCAGCAAAATGAGAAAAGAAACCCAGAAAGAAATGAAAACCAGAAAACTGAGGCTTTAATGAAAAAGAAGCATCAGGAACCACAAGGATCATGGTAGAGCTCCTGAATGTCAGCTATACATAAGGTCTAGAGTGCATACAGTCTGGATTGGAACAGGTAGATGCAAAGTTCCAAGATGAAAGCCTTATAAAAAAAGATTATCCAAGATGTTTAACTATACTGATAGTGGTTTTTATGTTTCTACTGCAGAGTTCAGAAAACAAAGGACAATAGATACATAGAAAACTAAACAAATGGAAAACAGTAAATTATTAACTCCAGGAAAAACAAAAGGTTATACAAGAAAGAAAATGTAAACATGGGCCAGGCACAGTGGCTCATGCCTGTAATCCCAGCTACACAGGAGACTGAGGCAGGAGAATCACTTGAACCCAGGAGGTAGAGGTTGCAGTGAGCTGAGAGCGCACCATTGCACTCCAGCCTGGGCAACTAGAGTGAAACTCTATCTCAAGAAAAAAAAAAAAAGAAAGGAAAGAAAAGAAAATGTAAACACAGTATATAGTGGCTCAGTTGTAAACAATATATGCATAATTCAAACAATGTAAACATTATTTTGCCTAAAGTTATGGTATGATTATACTGGGAGTTAGTGAGGAAAAGTAAGTGGTAGCAGGAGTTGTATAAGACTGTTAAATCTTTATCTTCTAAAATAAAAAACAGAGTTACTGTCTATAATTTAAAAAACAACAAACAGCAAATGAAATATATTTTAGAGACAGGTAAATTCCAGAAGAAACAAAGAATTAAAAATAGGCCAGACATGAGCCGAGATCGCGCCACTGCACTCCAGCCTGGGAGACACAGTGAGACTCCGTCTCAAAAAAAAAAAAAAAAAAAAATAGGCCAGACACAGTGGCTCATGCCTGTAATCCCAGCACTTTGGGAGGCCAAGGCAGGAGGATCACCAGAGGTCAGGAGGTTGAGACCAGCCTGACTAACACGGAGAAACCCTGTCTCTATTAAAAATACAAAATTAGCTGGGCATAGTGGCGCATGCCTGTAATCTCAGCTACTAGGGAGGCTGAGACAGGAGAATCGCTTGAACCCAGGAGGCAGAGGTTGCAGTGAGGCAAGATCGTGGCATTGCACTCCAGCCTGGGCAACAAGAGTGAAATTCTGTCTCAAAAAGACAAACAAACAAACAAAAGAATTAAAAACAGTTGCTTCCTGTGCTGTTGCGGTCCCAATGTAAAAAAAGAGAAAAGAGAAGAAGAGAGAGAAAAAGAAAGAAAAGAAAATTAAAATAGTTGTAATGAAGAAGAAAAGTAAGAGACTGTTCTTAGTATATGCTTTACAGTACACTATTGCACTTAAAAAATTATATACATATTACATTGAATAAAAATAAATATTATTATTATTGTTATTATTATTTGAGACTGAGACTCTATTGCCCAGGCTGGAGTATAGTGGCGTGATCTCAGCTCACTGCAACCTCTGCCTCCCAGGTTCAAGTAATTCTTCTGCCTTAGCCTCCTGAGTAGCTGAGATTACAGGCACCCACCACCATACCTGGCTAATTTTTGTATTTTTAGAAGACACGGGGTTTCACCATGTTGGCCAAGCTGGTCTTGAACTCCTGACCTCGAGTGATCTGCCCGCCTTCCCAAAGTGCTGGGACTACAGACATGAGCCACGGCACCCGGCCAATTATTTTTAAAACTTACAGGTTCTCATGTCCCATTCCTAGACCCACTGTAACAGAATATCTGAATAGATCTACATATTTAAATGGCTTAAAAGATTATAACCAGGTAGTTAAGTTGGATAAAACACTGGGGTGAGATCACAGACTTTGGCCGGGTGTAGTGGCTCATGCTTGTAATCCCAGCACTTGGTATGGTGGCTCATGCGTGTAATCCCAGCACTTTGGGAGGCTGAGGCAGGTGGATCACCTAAGGTCAGGAGTTCGAGAGCAGGCTGGCCAACATAGTGAAACCCCATCTCTACTAAAAATACTAAAATTAGCTGTGCATGGTGGCAGGTGCCTATAATCCCAGCTACTTGGGAGGCTGCAGCAGGAGAATCGCTTGAACCCAGGAGGCGGAGACTGCAGTGAGCCAAGATCGTGACATTGCATTCCAGAGTCCAGAGCAAGACTCTGTCTCAAAAAAAAAAAAAAAAAAAAAAAATCACGGACTTAAAGCTGAATGCAGGCTTTTCTATATTCCACTGACTCAAAAATGTACCCTCAACCCTAGGCAGCAGATCTAAATAAGCATGCAACTCATTACAAAGAAGACCGAGAAAGAGAGTTTAAATGGGTCAGCATGATCCATCATTCCTATAAGTAAAGCTCCTTAAAAGTATATAAAACCCACACAGATAAATTAGTAACAAAACTTTTGTACATCACGCCTGTAACCCCAGCACTCTGGGAGGCTAAGGAGGGCGGATCACGAGGTCAGGGGATTGAGAACATCCTGGCTAACACGGTGAAACTCCGTCTCTACTAAAAATACAAAAAAAAAAAAAAATTAGCCAGGCGTGGTGGCACGCACCTGTAGTCCCAGCTACTCAGGAGGCTGAGGCAGAAGAATCACTTGAATCTGGAAGGCAGAGGTTGCAGTGAGCTGAGATCGTGGCACTGCACTCTAGCCTGGGCGACAGAGCCAGGTTCCATCTAAAAAAAATAAAAAATAAAAAAAAATCTTTGTACATTAAAAATAGTAAGTTACATTGACATGTTAAACTAATTTATTGCTATCTAAAATGATATAAGCAACAATTTTATTGTATAATTTGATTAAATGTACAGTTAATGTACCTCTTCCTTCAATATAGTTTATCTTTGAAGTTCTGCTGAATTTTAGTTGCCATAACAACTTGAATAAACCCTTTATTGGTGGAGATATCTGAAGCTATTTATAAATGCAACAGCTGTATCTGTCCAGCTAAATTTCTTTCATAATATAAGACATCAAAGCAGTTTTCTTTTTTTTTTTTTGAGATGGAGTCTGTCTCTATTGCCCAGGCTGCCAGGCTGGAATGCAATGGCGCCATCTTGGCTTACTGCAACCTCCGCCTCCTAGGTTCAAGCAATTCTCCCTGCCTCAGCCTCCCAAGTAGCTGGCATTACAGATGCCCGCTGTCCACCACCACGCCCAGCTAATTTTTGTATTTTTAGTAGACAATGGGGTTTCGCCATGTTGGCCAGGCTGATCTGGAACTTCTGACCTCAGGTGATCCGCCTGACTCAGCCTCCCAAAGGTGCTGGGATTACAGGCATGAGCCACTGTGCCTGGCATAAAAGCAGTTTTCATTTGCTCTGAATAAATTTAAGAAAAATATCATGAACCATTAAAACTAAAACTATAATTTCTACATTTATATCTAAAATATTAAAATGTAGTAAAACTATATAGAATAAGGTAGAGAATGGGGCTGGGTGTGGTGGCTCATGCCTGTAATCCCGTCAGTTTGGGAGGCCATGGTGGGTGGATCACTTGAGGTCAGGAGTTTGAGATCAGCCTGGCCAACATGGTGAAACCACGTCTCTACTAAAAATACAAAAATTAACCAGGCATGGTGGTAGATGCCTGTAATCGCAGCTACTTGGGAGGCTGAGGCTGGAGAATCAGGTTGAGGCTGGGCTTGAACCCAGGAGGTGGAAGTTGCAGTGAGCTGAGATCGTACCATTGCACCACAGCCAGGGCAACAAAGTGAGACTGTTTCCAAACAACAACAACAACAACAAAAACAGAGAATTAAAAAAATACATTTTCATTTCATTGTTTCCTGAAAAAAAAAAACCAGCAATATTAACACAAAGCTTTCTAAACTGTTAAGTTTTTTCAGAATTGAAAAACGCTTAGATATTTTATTCAGAAGTTTTTGTCTGTTTTTAACTTTTGGTAGAGACAGTCTCACTAATATTGTCCAGGCTGGTCTCGAACTCCTGGGCTCAAAGGATCCTCCTGTCTCAGCCTTCCAAAGTGTTGGGATTACAGGTATGAGCCACTGCACTCAGCCAGATATTTCATTCTATTTATTTGTGTGTGTGTGTATGTGTGTGTGTATGTCTGTGTGTGTGTGAATCGATAGGTCAAGCCTTCATTTTATTTTATTTTAGTTTTACATAAGTTATTGGGGTACAGGTGGTATTTGGTTATATGAGTAAGTTCTTTAGTGGTGATTTGGGAGATTTTGATGCACTCATCACCCGAGCAGTATACACTGCACCATATTTGTAGTCTTCTATCCCTCGCCCCACTCCCACTCTTCCCCACAAGTCCCCAAAGTCCATTGTATCAGTCTTATGCCTTTGCATCAGCCAGATATTTTAAATCAATTGCTTCTCTCCACAGTAACACAATGCAAGATAAAACACAAAGAAGCAGGCTGGGTGCGGTGGCTCACATCTGTAATCCTAGCACTCTGGGAGGCCAAGGCGGATGGATCACGGGGTCAGGAGACCGAGACCATCCTGGCTAACACAGTGAAACCCCGTCTCCACTAAAAAAAAAAAAAATACAAAAAATTAGCCGGGCGTGGTGGTGGGCACCTGTAGTCCCAGCTACCCGGGAGGCTGAGGCAGGAGAATGGCCTGAACCTGGGAGGCAGAGGTTGCAGTGAGCCGAGATTGCGCCACTGCACTCCAGCCTGGGTGACACAGCGAGACTCCATCTCAAAAAAAAAAAAAAAAAAAAAAGCAAAAAAAAAACCCACATACACAAAAAGAAGGAAACAACAACATTATGTAAAACAACATTTATTAACAGTTAAAGCAACCTAAATTCATTAATAAAAGTAGAATAAAGATTTTACAACTGAACTTTTCCTCTTTTCAAAGTGATTATTTGATTCCATTAAAATAATTAATAGTAATTAGACTGAAGAAATATCTATCTTCACTGATATAAGCTTTTGAGTACACAAAATTATAAAAATAAAAGGTTTATTCTGCAGTAGTGTAGCAGTTGATTAGCAGCTTCTCAGATAGGATCTGTGCCTATGTAGAGTCTTAGAAAGTATTGGTTCAATAGATTATTTAGATTAAGACTGCTATATTTAGGACAACCTACAGATTTTTTCTCACAGAAAAAAAGTTTTAAATTATATATAAATATACGTATTGACTGGTAATTGTTACATACATTTTCTACCTTGAATTGAGATACTCATCTTTGTGCTCATCTTTCAAACCCTTTCTCCAACACTTCCTCTAACTCATGTTTTAAAAACATATATAATATCCTATACATCCATATATTTGGGGATAGTCCATTAAACTTGTATTAAATTTAAATTTTGCACCTCGTCCATATTTAATTTAATCAACGTTTAATTTTGCAGATGTTTTTCTTTTTTATCTTTCCTGTGGTACAGATTAATTTTGCAGATATTAACATATATAATATCCTATACATCCATATATTTGGGGATAGTCCATTAAACTTGTATTAAATTTAAATTTTGCACCTCGTCCATATTTAATTTAATCAACGTTTAATTTTGCAGATGTTTTTCTTTTTTATCTTTCCTGTGGTACAGATTAATTTTGCAGATATTTTACAATAATTAAAAATATACAAACACAATTTCCTAAGGGAAAAAAAATAACTAAACAACAGGTGATTCAGACAGCAGCCAGCAATGTTATTTTCAAAGAATAACTATAGATGCATAAGATCCATTCTTCTATATTCATTGCTGTTATATTTTGATATAAAACATATCTAATCACAAATAAGGTCTTTGCCCTTTCACTTAAATCTTTCAGAGAATAGCATAATCACAATCCTGAGAAACCATTCCTGTGCCTAGAATTTCAAGTAAGTCTGTCTTTCATGCAAATACCCACATGATTCTTTTCCTATTACTTTCACAGTTCCTTTCCTGCCCATTCCATTCCTTGAAAAATTTATGAGAAATGCCTACATGACAGGAATATGTCCATTTCAGCCTCTCTTAAACTAGAAACAATTCTTAGGTTATAGAAATGAAAACCTCATTTTCATATGTTGTCTTTATAGTTTAAAAAGTGCTCACGTTGGGCCGGGCGCGGTGGCTCAAGCCTGTAATCCCAGCACTTTGGGAGGCCGAGACGGGCGGATCACGAGGTCAGGAGATCGAGACCATCCTGGCGAACACGGTGAAACCCCGTCTCTACTAAAAAAATACAAAAAACTAGCTGGGTGAGGTGGCGGCGCCTGTAGTCCCAGCTACTTGGGAGGCTGAGGCAGGAGAATGGCATAACCTGGGCGGCGGAGCTTGCAGTGAGCTGAGATCCGGCCACTGCACTCCAGCCTGGGTGACAGAGCCAGACTCCGTCTCAAAAAAAAAAAAAAAAGTGCTCACATACACTATAATGTCTGACCCTACAATAATGCTTCCACTTGGATAAAATAGGTATTATTCTCATTTTGAAAATTAAGAAAAAAATTATGCTCAGAAGGGCTTGCCCCAGGTCAAACAAGAAGAGCAATAATCATCATATAAGTCAGCTCTCTTGACATATTTTTTTCACAATACTTTGCTGCCTCACTTACATATGACAAAGGGGAGAGAGTGGGGCAACTGACTTTGGCAGCCTTCAGTTGTCACCGACCCTGAACAACAGAATCTATTACAATCTATTCTCTCTCCAATAGCAAGTCCTGGCAGTATGGTAGACCTGACTGATAGCATAACTTTAATTATCAGCCAGAGGCTTAAACCTATGCTTGTTGTAATTAGAATTTCCCCACAGAAAAAAAGCATATCATCTATTCCATTTGATGATGTAAAATCTTTACATTTTCAATTCACGGCCAACCAGTGTTTAAAACATGAATTATCTTAATAAAAGAGCAAGTTTACAAATGCCTATGGAGTACACCTTTGGGAATGTTACCCCATTCTATTTTTAGTAAACATTTAATCCTAGTATAAGACCAGAACAGATGGGCAATAGAAACTGGCTCCAATTTTCCAGCATTCTACATACTAGCTAACAATATAGCAAACACCTAGAGGTTGTTCTAACCATAATTATCAGCTCAACCCGTAACAGAATCAGAAGTCGGCTTGTATTCCCTCTTGTTTTGGAGAAAGATATTTGGGACTCGTCAAAAAAAAAAAAAAAAAAAAAATCAGACTTAGCAATTTTACTTCTAAGTAAACAACCCACACTGATGCTCATATTTTATAATGCTTGCTCCTAGTCGCATACTTATTTCATTCAATGCTATGCTTCACTGCCTCCTTTTCTTTGGTCTCTTTTCACTTTTTTGGCTGTTGTTACTTGTTCAACTCCTTTACTATATTCTTCTTTCCATCTCTCGTTTTGGTAATCCTCATCACTATCTGGGCTATCTTGTTCTTCTTCCTGCCAGATTCCTTCCTGAAGCTGCCAGCTCCCACTTAAAGCTTTGTATTCATCAACAATTTATGCTTTAAAACGATCTCTTGCTTTTTCCTTGATCGCCTTTCAAAATCTCATTACCTTGATATATCTCAGTTAGTTATTAGAAAAGCTACTTGATTAAACTAGTTTATACTGAAAGGAGCATAAGTGTTAAATAATTGGTCATTTTAGACAAGATGGGGGAGAAATTTGGGAAAGAATAGTTTTCATACTTTCAGCCCACTCCCCTCCCAGCCTTTAGCAAATAACAATAGAGTTGTAAGCCCAGGAAAGCCCTTACCCCAACCCCCTGGAGTCTCAAAATAAGTTTCTTCATTGTTAAAGAAGACTTCGGTTATTACTCTATTTCTGTGTCTTCTACTAGTTTTCCAGGGTCCTTGCTATCCAGTATTTGCTTCTCAATGAAAGGAATTGTTTCTATTATATTGGGCAAGTTCCTGCCCTGCCATAAGCTAACATAAACAACCAGAGTGTGTGTATCTATACCAAAGAATGTGTCATTATTCTGATCTCTGACTGGCGCCTGTTGGAAAAGGGACTTGAATGTAGGAATCTTCATATTGAAATGAAAACACTTTCTTCTTTTTCTAGTAAACTCCTATCTCCTCTCCAGATAATTAGAAAAATACGAAGTTAAACTGAAGGTTTATAATATTATTTATATATAATAATAATCACATGAACAACTTATCATTTATACTTTAAACATCATACATTATAACTGGAATTAGGTCCATGATTAAATGTTTCAGATCCAGTTATGTTTTACTTTATTATAACTGAATTTGGTATCTATTCAGTCTTCATAGTTAGTTGGTTAGTTCATATAACACAGCAATCTGTTTATCTAAAATTAGTAGGACCATTGCTACTATAATCCTTAATTATGACTCACTCTCACAAGTAATTTATTTATGATATAATTTAAATACATTTATTTAAAAATATTTGTTTGCATATCTAAATAAGATCACAGCACATGGACAATAATTTTGTTGAGCTTCTAGCACCATTTGGACACTATAATGAAATAATAGTCATTGATGTATATTCAATCTCTACCTTATTCATTTTAACTTATTCATATAGTCTGTCAGTGTTTTAAAGTCATTTATGCACATATTTTCTATTTGTAGGTCCAAAAAGCACACTCCTTTAGGACTTCAATCATGTCTTTTACAGTTGAATCTCAACTAATTTGAAATCGAAAAACCAAAAATTCATTGTACCTTAATGGGTCCTGCACATGGCTTAGCACATCACATATATTATTATTATCTTCTTTAATCCTGGCAGCAATCCTGTGAGAGAGTACTATTATCAGCTGCATTTTCCTGAGGAGAAACTTAAGGTTGGAGAGGTTTCGTACCTTGCCCAAGGTCACACAAAATTAGTTAGTGGAGCCAGGATCAATTCTGGCTCTGTCTGATATAAATCAATCTGATATAAATCAGGATCTGTCTGATATAAAAATCCATGCCCTTTATCATTGTTATTGATAGGTTTGGAACTCTGTCCCCACCCGAATTTCATGTCCAATTGTAATCCCCAATATTGGAGGTGGGGCCTGGTGGGGGTGGATTTTTATGAATGGTTTAGCACCATCCCCTCGGTTCTCTCCTCACACTAGTGAGGGCTCGCTTAAAATATGTCCTTTATTTATTTTTCTTATTTATTTATTTTTTGTTTGAGACGGAGTCCGTCTCTGTCTCCCAGGCTGGAGTGCAGTGGTGCCATCTCGGCTCACTGCAACCTCTGCCTCCCAGGTTCAAGCCATCCTCCTCTGCCTCAGACTCCTGAGCAGCTGGGATTACGGGTGCCCACCACCACGTCCGGCTAATTTTTGTAGTTTACTTAGTAGAGACAGGGTTTCACCATGTTGGCCAGGCTGGTCTCAAACTCCCGACATCAGGTGATCCACCCACCTCTGTCTCCCAAAGTGCTGGGATTACAGGCATGAGCCACTGCACCTGGCCCCGACGTGTCCTTTAAAAGCGTGTAGCACCTCCCTCCTGCCCTCTCTCTTACTTGCACCACGCCAGAAGCCTTACTCCCCCTTTGCCTTCCACCATGATTGTACATTTCCTGAGGCCTCCCCAGAAGCAGAAGCCACTATGCTTTCTGTACAATCTATAGAACCATAAACCAATTAAACCTCTTTTGTTTATAAATTACCCAGTCTCAGGTATTTCTTCATAGCAATGCAAGCATGGATTAACACAGTTATAGTACTTCTTGTATATTCAAGAAAAAAAAATGTAATTAGAAATATGGCTATGGTGGGCTGGGCACAGTGGCTCATGCTTGTAATCCCAGCACTTTGGGAGGCTGAGGCAGGTGGATCACTTGAGGTCACGCGTTCAAGACCAGCCTGGCCTACGTGGTGAAACCCCGTCTCTACTAAAAATACAAAAAAAAATTAGCCTGGCGTGGTGGCACTTGCCTGTAATCCCAGCTACTCCAGAGGCTGAGGCAGGAGAATCACTTGAACGTGGGACGCGGAGGTTGCAGTGAGCCGAGATCGCACCACTGCATTCCAGCCTGGGCGACAGAGTGAGACTCTTATCTCTAAAAAAATAAATAAATAGAAATACGGCTGTGGAAAATTGGGGGGCAGAGATCAACAACCATATCAACAGTTATAATTTTGGATTTCATCATGTTATTTGATAAAGATTTATAAAGAGAAACAATATATGTATTCATCAAAATTTTTTCTTATTTTAGCCACAGAGCCCATGTTGTCCAGGCTGGAGTATAGTGGCTATTCACATCACTATCATAGAGCACTGCAGCCTGAAATGTCTGACCTCAGGTGATCCTTCCACCTTAGCTTCCTGACTTAGTTGCAGCTACTGGCACATGCCACTGCACCTGGCTATTCAGCAAATACGTATTGAGTACTAGTTATGTACCAAGCACTATCATAGACTCTTGCCCTTAAGGAGCTTACATAAAGAGATTTTTCCAGAAAGCAAGAGCATTTCAAGAAAGTAGGGGAGAAGCACTTAAAAATAATAAACAACAAAAAGTATGTGGTGTCAGTAATAAATTTAAACCAAGATCTAGGTGATCTAATTATCATTGGTTCATATGTGGGTTTCCAGTACCTGAAATACCAAGCAAATAATGAACTTGGGGTCTATATTAAAAGTTTATACTAAGTAAAGCTTACATATGGGAATAAGTAGCCCTCAAATCTCTATAATTAAGGTCCAATTACCATTTTTTAGCTATGCCCTTACAACAGTAATATTAAGTGTTTTGGGCTCATCTTTATTGTAAACTCCAAAAGATAGGGATAAAGATCTATTTATTATTTTCATCAGTGCCAACATGTAGTCACTAAAATATGCTTGTAGACAGATAAAGATGTTCTGAATTAAATATGAATCTACTATCTGTTACTTGTGTGACCATAGGCAACTTATTTAACCTCTCTGTTAAACCTCTGTTGTGTGCCTCAAGTTTCGTACTTGTTAAATAAAGACAATGAGAGCTCCTATCCAATACGCATTGTTGTGAGGTTAAATTAATGTGCTTACTTAGCAGGGAGTCTGGCATATAGTAAATACTCCATAATGCTTAACTGCTATTAAGCACTGTCTCATTTTTTTCCTGTTGAATATTGTTTACTTTTCAAGTAAGGTACCCATAATGAACTAGATACAGTACAGATTTAACTTTAGAAAAAAACTAGAGTGTATTCTTTTTGAGAAATGCAAGCATTTTCTAGATACATAAGGAAAGTCTAGTGTTTTGTTATCATACAAGTTTCAGAATGCTTGGGAATCCCAAGTGTTAACTATTAATAGTTAGAGAAGTAGCATGATTTATTTATAGCACATTTCACTCGCTTAATGCAAGGATCTTTTTAACTTCTCAGTGAATGTATGCCCAAGAAATCAGTATTTATTATTTCAAATTTGGAAAAATTAAAAAGTACTAAAAAGGCAAATATAGAAACGTCATTACCCCCAAATAACAATTTATGAAATTCCAAGACATTTTCTTATTTTAAAATGAAACAGTAAACATTTTAAATATAAGGTAATAAAAAGTCTTCCCAAACTACCTGTTAAAGCACAATGCATACCACTGTGAAAAAGTTTGGCAGTTCCTCAAAAGATTAGACATAGAATTACCATATGATCCAGCAATTCCACTCCTAGGCATATACCCAAAAGAACTGTAAGCAGGGACTCAACAGACACTTTGTATATCAATTTCTACAGCGGCATTATTCACAATAGTCAAAAAGGTGAAAATGTCCAAGTGTCCTTTGACAGATAAATGGATAAATCACATGTGGTATATACATACAATGGAAAATATTCAGTAATTAAAAAATGAAATTCTGAGGCTGGACATGGTGGCTCACACCTGTAATCCCAGCACCTTGGGAGGCCAAGGCAGGCAGATGGCTTCCACTCAGGAGTTCCAGCCCAGCCTGGGCAACATGGCAAAATCCTCTCTCTACCAAAAATACAAAAAAATTAGCCAGGCATGGTGGTCGTGTGACCTAGGCCCAGCTAGTCAGGAGGCTGAGGTGGGAGGATCACTTGGGCCTGAGAGGTGGGGGTTGCGGTGAGCTGAGATCGTGCCACTGCACTCCAACCTGGCTGACAGAGTGAGACCTTGTCTCAAAAAGAAAAAAAGATTCTGATACATGCTACAACATGCATGAACCTTGAAAACATTATGCTATGTAAAATAAGACAGGCACAGAAGGACACATGTTATATGGTTACGCTTACATGCAGTACCTAGACCAAAAATAGGCAAATTCATAGAAATGAAAAGTAGAACAGAGGTTACTAGGGGATGGTAGGGGATGGGGGAAGGAGGAAATGGAAAGTTATTGTTTAGTGGGTATGAAGTTTGATTTGGGCTGATGAAAAAGTTTTGGAGATGGATGGTGGTGATGATTATACAACATTGTGAGTATACCTAATGTCACTGAATTGTATACTCAAAAATTATTAAAATGACAAATCTTATGTTATATATATTTTATGGTTTCATATTTGAAAGTATTTCCTTCTCTTTACTCCATATAGAAATATTATATACAGGCTGGGTATGGTGGCTCACGCCTATAATCCCAGCACTTTGGGAGGCCAAGGTAGGCAGATCACAAGGTCAGGAGTTTGAGACCAGCCTGGCCAATATGGAGAAACCCCATTTCTACTAAAAATACAAAAATTAGCTGGGCATGGTGGCATGAGCCTGTAGTTCCAGCTACTCAGGAGGCTGAGGCAGGAGAACTGCTTGAACTCAGGAGGCGGAGGTTGCAGTGAACTGAGTTCATGCTACTGCACTCCAGCCTGGGCCACAGAGTGAGACTCCAAACTCCAAAAAAATTTAAAAAAAAAGAAAGAAAGAAATATTATACACATTCAACCTGCATTATAATTAAAATTTTTTATTGTATCAAAAAGTTTATTGTAACAATATTTTTATTTTATATTTTTTATCATAATGCAGGTAGAATGTATGTAATATTTCTATATGGAGTAAGGGGAAGGAAATATTTTCAAATATGAAAATAGGAAATCCTTTATTCCACAGTTAAAATGACAACTGTAAAAAATTTATCTTATCATTAAGAGTAGGAGAACAGAATTACGTATGGCAGTTCAATATCATAATCTTCTCACAATAATGATTAGCATATAATATCCTAAAACTTGCAATTAGTTTGTTATTCCTAAACTAAGACTGAAAAGCAATGTCAAAATCAGCTCGAGTACATAATCAACATTTGATTTACGTAATCTGATATGAAAACTTCAAAGCACTGAGGGAAAAAACACCTTAGAAAATATTCTTTGAAAGGAACAGCAGTAACAGAGGTATAATAAGTAAGAGCAAAAGAATGTTCACATCCTCCTCACTCTTTCTAGGTATCTGTAAGAGAATGCATACTTTTTCTTTTCAATTATTAGCTATATTTCAAGAATGATGCAATGACAGTCTGACAAAAACTATGTGGTGGGTACCAAAATCAGGACCATATGCTAATTATGCTGAAATTCAAAACAATAAATATTCTCCAGGCAAAAATTTTAGCTTACAAATAGTAGCAAATCACATAAGACACCAAATAGTGCCATCAGTTTAGGCTTCAGGTTCGCTGTTACATTGTAGTTAAGATTGCTAATACAATGGCACTCAGCTATAACAATGTCTTATAATTTCTAGTTAACATTGACTTTAAGGAATTCAAAACAACATTCAGCTATTATCACTCTAACTCATACACCTAATTACAGTTAATCCAGTAAAAGATAGTTTTATTTCCCTACTGAGAATTCTGAAGTAAATAGAAGCCAAAAGTTTAAGTGGTTTACCCAAGAATTCAATGGCAATAACTTTAAAAAGGAAAGAAAGAAAAGTATATAGACTTTTATCATTGAGGATTCACATGTACTAAGCTAGAAATATTTCTGTGCTATAAGTAATTTATTCCTTAAAACAACCTGTGTCACAGAATTGCACAACTCAAGGGTTCACCATTCACATCCTGGCGTATGTAGTCAGCAAACTTCAAACTGTGGGCCAAATCTGGCCCGGAATCTATTTTTATAAATGAAGTTTTATTAGAATACAGCCATACCCATTTGTTTACATATTGCCTACGGCTGTTTTTGTGCTATAACAGCAAGGTTGAGTTGCTGTGAGAGCTATCTTATGGTTTATGGCCAGCAATGCCTAAAATATTTTCTATCTGGCTCTTTCCAGAAAAAAAATTGTCAACCCCTGGTCTGTGTGAACACCACCCCTGGAATAATGCACTGTACAGTCTTCGCAGCAGCCCTGAAATGATTTACTGAAAAAGGTATTATCTGTATCTGGTAGATGAGAAAACTGAGACTCGGTAATATCAAATAATACTCAAGGTCATATAGCTTTTAAGTGACAAGGTTAGCCTTCAAATCTAGAGCCTTCCATTAAATTACACAGGACCATGTATATATTGGGGGTAGTAATACATAGCTCCCTTAGCTGTTGTTAGAAGTCTCAAATGTGTACATAAAAATATTACAGAAATGTTAATTATTATTACAGAGTAAATATTAAACACGGATAGTTTGACCTTATGTTCTCCTTTATCCTTCAATAAAATTGGTGTCTTGGCAATGCATACCTCCATACTTACCAGTTCCTCCAAAAAGACCTTCACACTCCTATTCCCATCTTCCATCTAACAAAATACTACTCTTTTTTTAGAATCAACTTAAAAGCCATATTCTTAATATCTTCTCTGATTCCCTAATCAATATTCAGTGCTTTTTCCTGTGTTCTTCTTTAGCATGTTATTGGAAACTCTGTTTAATATGTTTCATTCTATTTTCTATTATTTACTTATCTAATTCCATTTCCATTACATTATTATTTTACATTATTTAGGAGACTATTTCTTATTCATGCTTATATCCACCTCAACCACACTCTCCCACTATAATGCCTGCCAAAGTTCCTTGTGCATAACAAATACCCACCGAGTTGGACTTCCTGACACTGTACACCTAGTTCTGCTCTGTGTTCCAATCTGTTGCTCATCACACCAAGCTAGGTTGCCTCCAGTACATCTGTCTACTTCTCAAAAAGGCAAGAGGAAAGTCAGAAACTCTTCAAAATGAAATATAGACAGAATTTTCAATTTCTACAATGTTCAATATATTTAATGCTTTCAATGTAAACTCCTCTGTATAACTCAGTAATTTTTAATCAAATATTTCATCAGTTTTATCAATATAATTTATTCCCCCATTTAATCTTTAAACCAAATTGTTCATGCTCAAATTCTCTCACAAATAAACACAATGTTCTAACTCAGCTGTTGTGGCAGAATGTGTTCACAATGAACAACCCCTACTATATTGGCAAGAATTACAGAATTAGCTAATTACAGTACAACCTCCTTTATCTGTTTTCATTGGGATAACGAGCAATCTGGATATATCAAAAAGCAAATGATCCAGAAAGACATCTTAGGGTCTTTCCCTAAATATGGAAGTCCTATGAAGTCAAGTTAGATTGAGCTTTTTTCCACCATGTGCATACTTTTTCTATGAATAGTAAGAGAAATTCCAAGGTGTGAGGTTTTCATGAGAAAGAGGCTAAAAAGATCCCATTGTACAAGGTAGCCAAGGCAAAAATGTTTTAAACAAGCTGTAAATTTATAGGGGCCTGAAGTTTGACAAAAAGAGGATAGAGATATATAAAAGTAGAAGACAGTCCCTGCCATAAAAGATCTTGGGTTTTCTTTTTTTTTTTTTTGAGACGGAGTCTTGCTCTGTCACCCAGGCTGGAGTGCAGTGGCCGGATCTCAGCTCACTGCAAGCTCCGCCTCCCGGGTTCACGCCATTCTCCTGCCTCAGCCTCCCGAGTAGCTGGGACTACAGGCGCCCGCCACCTCGCCCGGCTAGTTTTTTTGTATTTTTTTAGTAGAGACGGGGTTTCACCGTGTTAGCCAGGCTGGTCTCGATCTCCTGACCTCGTGATCCGCCCATCTCGGCCTCCCAAAGTGCTGGGATTACAGGCTTGAGCCACCGCGCCCGGCCTGGGTTTTCTTTAGGGGAGAAAAAATAAACATATGAAATAATTTGAGAACAACAATGAACATCATATTTTGTAGGCAGTGATTCAAAATATTTCTCTCATCTCTCACTGCCACATCACAAATTATTATGACTACTGTCATAAAACAAACATGTATCACTGTTTGGGCCTTAAGACTGAGCCACAGAGATTGAAGGGAGGAAGGAGGATATTCTTTTTCATTTTTCATGATTTGTATTTCACTTGCTTCTGAAAAGACTTGAGGAAATCTACCAAATACAACAGTGTGTGGCTGGGCACGGTGCTCCCACCTGTAATCCCAGCACTTTGGGAGGCTGAGGCGGGTGGATCATTTGAGGTCAGGAGTTCAAGACCAGCCTGGCCAACATGGCAAAACCTGATCTCTACTAAAAAACACCAAAAAAAAAAAAAAAAAAAATTAGCTGGGCATGGTGGTGTAGGCCTGTAATCCCAGCTCCTCAGGAGGCTGAGACAGGAGAATTGCTTGAACCTGGGAGGAGTAGGTTGCAATGAACTGAGATCATGCCCCAGCATGGGTGACAGAGCAGGACTCCATCTCAAAAATAAATAAATAAATAAAATAAAACAGTGTGTGCTATTCATGGTTAAAACAAAAATATATCCCTCAAACAATGTAAGAAAGTAAATACCTCTAGGCATCTGAGGTGATCGGATGACATTTGGACTAAAATTATGTGCAAAGACTTCAATCTCCTACCATTTTCTTATGACAGAACTACTATTAGACATATCTTCTGCTATGGATTCTATTATACAGTTGTTGAACAGACTATATTAGAAATCTCTATTCTTATTAGAGAATAAAAAAATAAAATGGAATTCTGAGACATCTGTCCTGCGTTTATTTTTAGTTCCTTATCTTTTAGGATTTAATGAGCAAGGTCTTATTGTTTTTTTTCTTTTCTAGCTAAGGATATGAATTGCAAACACAAAATTATCATTAGAGAAACAGCATAAATTGGCCGGGAGCAGTGAGTGGCTCACACCTGTAATCCCAGCACTTTGGGAGGCCAAGGTGGATGGATCACGAGGTCAAGAGATCGAGATCATCCTGGTCAACATAGTCAAACACCGTCTCTACTAAAAATACAAAAATTATTTGGGCGTCGTGGCGCGCGCCTGTAGTCCCACCTACTCGGGAGGCTGAGGCAGGAGAATCACTTGAACCTGGGCGACGGAGGTTGCAGTGAGCTAAGATCCCGCCACCACATTCTGGCCTGGCGACAGAGTGAGACTCTGTCTCAAAAAAAAAAAAAAAAAGAAGAAAAACAGCACAAATTAATTCACTTTGTACCTGTTAATAATTAGTAACATTTTATTGAAGCAGGTAAAAGGATACTTCACAGTCACATAGACGTCTACAGTTTAACATAACAGTTAACAATACAAAAGAAAAAAGTCTCCATTTTTTTCTACCACTTCTGTTCAGATTGCACAATGCATACAAATTAATAACAAATTTTGAAGATGTAATTTGGTTGCCAAGAAGATTGTCACTTTTGAGGCAATAGTGCAAAGAATAAATTCCAAACTTTCTTTTTTTTTTTTTTTTTTTGAGACGGAGTCTGGCTCTGTCTCCCAGGCTGGAGTGCAGTGGCCGGATCTCAAGCTCACCGCAAGCTCCGCCTCCCGGGTTCACGCCATTCTCCTGCCTCAGCCTCCCGAGTAGCTGGGACTACAGGCGCCCGCCACCTCGCCTGGCTAGTTTTTTGTATTTTTTTAGTGGAGACGGAGTTTCACTGTGTTAGCCAGGCTGGTCTCGATCTCCTGACCTCATGATCCGCCCGTCTCGGCCTCCCAAAGTGCTGGGATTACAGGCTTGAGCCACCGCTCCCGGCCCAAATTCCAAACTTTCTACGTTAAAAGGCAGAGTCTTATTTTATGGTATTTTAGACATATTAGTTCACCCATTTTTCCCTAATGAATTAAATAAAAATATTAATATTTAACACCGTCCATTCCAGGCAAATAGAACACTAATGTACCCTGAATACCTTGAAACATGTCACCTAAAAATGCTAGCTAAAATATGAAAATCATCTTGAGATAAGTACCAATGAACATAAAAAATGCACAATCCAAATTCACAAAACAAGGCTGGGTGAGGTGGCTCACACCTGTAATCCTAGCATTTTGGGAGGCCCAGGCAGGTGGATCACTTGAGGTCAGGAATTCGAGAACAGCCTGGTAAACATGGCGAAACCCCGTCTCTACCAAAAATACAAAAATTTTCCAGGCATGGTGGCGCATGCCTGTAATTCCAGCTACTCGGGAGGCTGAAGCAGGAGAATCGCTTGAACTCAGGAGGTGGAAGTTGCAGGGAGCCAAGATTGTGCCACTGTACTCCAGCCTGGGTGAGAGAGTAAGTAAGGCTCTGTCTCAAAAAAAAGAAAAGAGTAGAAAACCAACCATATAGTGGGCCATAACAATTCATAACAAAAAGAATAACTATGACAGAAAATGCTTCAGTAGAACAACAACTGATGAGAGAAAATTTTTCTTTATAGAACAGTTCAGCTATTAGATGCAGAAGAAATGAAAGAATTACACAGTCACTATTGTGAATCACTAATGAAATATAAATCTAGCCAAAGACCATCAAAGGCAGCTAAAACCATAAGGTGAAAGGCTGGGGCAGGTACTGAATGATTAGGCTGACGGCACTTGAACTTTTGGACCAATCTTAACATCACAAAAAAGGAAATATATTATTTGCTTCCTGTTGAAATGCAATATAAAGTACACAGCGGCTGGGCACGGTAGCTCACGCCTGTAATCCCAGCACTTTGGGAGGGTGAGGCAGGCGGATCACAAGGTGAGGAGATCGAGACCATCCTGGCCAACATGGTGAAACCCGTCTCTACTAAAAATACAAAAATTAGTTGGGTGTGGTGGCATGTGCCTGTAATCCCAGCTACTCGGGAGGCTAAGGCAGGAGAATCACTTGAACCCAAAGGTGGAGGTTGCAGTGAGCTGAGATCGTGCCACTGTACTCCAGCCTGGTGACAGAGTAAGATTCCGTCTCAAAAAAAAAAAAAAGTACACAGCACCATATATGAATTACTCTTGACAAAAACTCAAACCTAAAATCAGAGCGCTAGATCTCTGCTATCCAATATGGCAGCCACACACAGCTACTGAGCACCTGAAATGTAGCTACTTTGAATTGAGATATGTTGTAAATGTAAAATACACAACAGATTTCAAAGAGTTGGTACAAAAAAAAGACTGTAAAATATCTTACTAATAATTATGTACATTACGTGGTGAAATAATATTTTTAATATCTGGGATGAATAAAATGTGTCATTAAGATAATTTCACCTTTTTCTTTTTACTTTTGTTAATGCAGCTACCAGAAAATTTTAAATTATGTGACTTGCATTTGTAATTTGTATTTCTAACTGCACAGCATGTGCTGCTCTAGAACTAATCACCTTTTTACAGAAGATATGATATAAAAGCATATTAAATGATATCACAAGAATGCAACTAGCCAAGTCCAGAATGTAAGAAAGTCTACCAACAAATGATCTGGTTTCTTCAACAGACACGTAGCAATGAAAAAAACGAAGGGGGCTGGGCACAGTCTATAATCCCAGCACTTTGGAAGTCTGAGCCAGAGCACTGCTTGCAGGAGTTTGAGACCAGTCTGGGAAACACAGTAAGACTGTGGGAAAAAAAATAAACAAAAATTAGCCCAGCCTTGTGGAGCATGTCTATAGTCTTAGCTACCTAGGAGGCTGAGTGGGAGGATTAAGTCTGGGAGGTAAGGCTGCAGTAAGCCAAGATTACGCCACCACACTCCTGCCTGGGCAACAAAGCGAGACCCTATCTCCAAAAAAAAAAAAAAAAAATTGTTGTTAATTTGGCCAGGTACAGTGGCTTACACTTGTAATCCCAACACTTTGGGAGGCTAAGGTGGGAGGATCACTTGAGGCCAGGAGTTCAAGACCAGCCTGGGCAACATAGTAAGATCCTTCTGTATTAAAAAATATATATATTTTTAAATAGCTAGATGTGGTGGTTTGCACCTGTAGTTCTAGCTACTCAGGAAGCTGAAGCAGGCTTGAGCCCAGAAATTCAAGGCTGCAGTAAGTTATGATATTACCACTGCACTTACAGCCTGAGTGACAGAGCAAGTCCCTATCTCTTAAAAAAAAATTGTTAATCTTTTTAGGTGTGATAATGAAAATAAAATTATACTTCAATTTAAGAAGAAATCGTCATACCTTGGAGACACATATTGACATACTTATGGAAGAAATGAGACTTGTTTTAAAACAATCCAGGTGAGAAGTTAGAAGATTGTCCTTATTGGTTGTTTGATAGTCACTGTTCTATTTTGTCAACTTGTATTCATACTAAAAAGGCTTAAAAGAAGTTTTTTTTAACTACATTGGTGGTTTCCTGAGGCTAGGGAATGGGAACAAGGAGTGACTGCCAACAAGTGTGCCAAGAGTGACTGGCACCAGCTTTCTTTTTAGGGTGACAGAAATGTTCTAAAATTAGATTGTAGTGATCATTGCACAACTCTGAAGATTTACTAAAAATCATTGAACTGTACATATAAAATGAGTAAATTTTATGGTATGTAAATTGTACCTCAATAAAGCTGTTTTTTTAGTTGATGTTTAATTTTATACGCTTTTTCTCTCTCCTCCCTCCACTCCCCCTTTCCTCCCTCCCTCTCTCTATCTCACGAACATACAGACACACATACACATAAATACACAGGAAGAAATCTAACAGAAGACTATGAGAAGTTTATAAAGAAAATTGTAAAATTAGATTGAAAGATATTAAGATAGACCTAAACAAATGGAGAAACACATTCAGGAAAATTATTTTCAAAATGACCTATCAATTCAAAGTAATTCAATATAATTTCAATAACAATCCCAAAAAGACAAAAGAATTGACAAATTGATCCTAAAGGTTATATGGAAGAGCAAAGGACCAGAAATAGCCAAACATCCCTGAAGAACATTCTGAAAGAAGATGACCCTACTAGGCATTAAAACTTATTTTAAAATTATAGTTATTAAGCCAGCATAAAATTGCTGCATGGATAAACAAATCATCAATTTAACATACTAGAGAGCCTAGAAATGGACCTATGAAAATAGAACTTGATAAAGGTGGTATTAACAATCAATAGGGAAAGGACAGATTACATACACATATAAACACACATATGCACTGCTAGTAGTAGAACTGCTTGATCAAAGGGCATTTGCATCTTCAGTTTTACCAGACAACACCAAAACATCTTTCCAAAGTGGTTGCACCAGTTAAAGAATGTCATTAGCAGTTTATTAGTGTTCATGTTCCTTCACATTTTGTCTACTTGGGATGATCCAATTCTTTAATTTCTGTAAGTCTGGTATGTGTAAATGCTTGTTTCATCGAGGTTATAATTTGCATCTCTCTATCTCAAATGAGGTTAAGCATCTTTTAAAATGTATCTTGCCTATTCGTGTTTTCTCTTTGTGAAATGTCCATTAGTTTTATTTGTCTGCTTATCTATAGGGCTGTCTTTTCCTTATCCATTTGTGAGAGTTCTTTTATGAGTCATTTGTGTTATAAGTATCTTCTCCCAGTTTATGACTTATCTTTGTATTTTTTTACACTGCCTTTTAAAAAATTGATATGTAATTCACATACCACACAGCTTACTTTTTTAAAGTACACAATTCAATGGTTTTTAGTACAGTCAGAGTTGCACAACCACCACTGTTATCTAATTCCCGAACATTTTCTCACCTTTATAGAATTCACTAAAAAGCACATTTTTCACTTTACATACTAACTGCTACTTAAGTATAACTTACATTTAAAATTAAGTAACTAAATATTATATTCAATTCAACTCAGATGTTTATTTAGTGAATGAGCATTATGTTAGGCACCCTGAAATACACAATAGTAATATACAAGATATAGTTCTGATATTCTAGGAATAAAGAAAGAAACTAGCAATCAAGAATGTTCACTAAAACATTTTCTTTTTAAAAACTCCCCAAAATCATTTTATTATAGAAAGTATCAAATATACACAAAAGTAAAGGGAATAGCATATTACATCTCATGTATCCAAGTTCAACAGTTATCATAAGACATTTTCTAATGCTGCTACAATTAGGAGGTATCAGCATTCACTGTAAGATTTGAAGACCTCTACTAAAAATTTTTTTTAATGTAACCATGACAGAGTATGAAGTAGAAAACACAAAACAAGGCCAGGCACAGTGGCTCACGCATGGAATCCCAGCATTTGGGAGGCTGAGGCAGGTGGATCACGAGGTCAGAAGTTCAAGACCAGCCTGGTCAATATGGTGAAACCCTGTATCTACTAAAAATACAAAAAAAAAAAAAAAAAAAAACGAGCCGGACGTGATGGCACACATATATAGTCCCAGCTACTCTGGAGGCTGAGGCAGGAGAATTGCTTGAACCCAGGAGGCGGAGGTTACAGTGAGCCGAGATTGCGCCACTGCACTCCAACCTGGGCAATAGCAGGAGGCTCCATTTAAACAAAACAAAACAAAACAAGATAATTAGGTTATCCTGTTATCCTGTAGCAGCCACTTTCATATTCCTTCCACCTCATCCCTCTCTCTCAAGTCAAGTCTGTATTACAAATCCCCAAAGATCTAGTCTGACAAATGCTGAGCCCTTGTTGGAGAGAGGAGAAAGGGAAAAAATTGAATTAGTAAAGGTAGAACTATCATTAGCACATAGAGGAAGAGCAGAAGGCTGGAAACTCTCACACATTAAGTTTTTTACTATCACTT
Source organism: Theropithecus gelada (assembly GCF_003255815.1). Lineage (NCBI taxonomy): Eukaryota > Metazoa > Chordata > Mammalia > Primates > Cercopithecidae > Theropithecus > Theropithecus gelada. The sequence continues at coordinate 14,926,351 of NC_037684.1, forward strand.
TTCTTTTTTTTTTTTACCATTTATTGGTTAGAAAACAGATCTAATTATTCTTTCAACTCAATCCTTATACTGTTGACAACTAACTTTTTACATTCATCCCTTTCCCACATAGCTTACCCTTCTAATCATACTAATTTTCTCAGCAAAATGATAGGTAATAATAGACTTTATACTCTCACATTGATAAGAAAGAAAAAAAACATAGACTTTGGAGTCAAAAGACCTAGGTTTGCTCCTACAAACTGCACAACCTTAAGCAAGTTATTTTAATTCCAGATGTTTGCTTATTTGTAAAACTGAGATCTCCCTACTTTCAGAAGAAAGTCTTCTTTTTATATAAATTGATCAAGTTAAGTTCCACAAGACAGGACACAGAGGAAAGGAGAATTGACAGTACTTACTACATTTAAGTATCAAATGCTACACACACACATATATATATATATATATATATATATATATATATATATATATATATA
>NC_037684.1:14926839-14969015 GCF_003255815.1 Theropithecus gelada
TATATATATATATATATATATATATATATATATATATATATATATATTTTAGCAGAAGAGCCTGAACCTCATATTAAAAAGCTACCAGAACTGGTCTGGATCCATATTGAAGTAAATCATACATTTTAGGTTTTCTATTCTTAACTATAAGTGAGATGATTTTAGATAGATACAAGGAAACATACTTGCTTTCTTCATATTACAGAAAAACAGTATTTCCAGATCCTTGATGATCAGAAAAGGAAACAACACATTGTTTTCTAATTCCTATAATGCTACTAGTATGATGACTTTTTTTCCATTTAGGGCTATTTTAGTGAGGTCACATATTATTATTATGAAATATCTGAAAAAAATGATAGTACATACAAGTGAATCTGTGTATCTATATAATGATAATGGCATCACTCAGTGATAATGGGCGATGAGGGATAAAAGAGTACACATTCGGGCCGGGCGCGGTGGCTCATGCCTGTAATCCCAGCACTTTGGGAGGCCAAGGCGGGTGGATCACCTGAGGTCGGGAGTTCAAGATCAGCCTAACCAACATGGAGAGACCCTGTAAAAATACGAAATTAGCTGGGTGTGGTGGCGCATGCCTGTAATCCCAGCTACTCAAGAGGCTGAGGCAGGAGAATCGCTTGAACCCGGGAGGCGGAGTATGTGGTGAACCGAGATTGCGCCATTGTACTCCAACCTGGGCAACAGGAGTAAAACTACGTCTCAAAATAAATAAATAAATAAAAGACTACACACTGGGTACAGTGTATACTGCTCAGGTGATTGGTGCAGCAAAATCTCAGAAATCACCACTTAAGAACTTATTCATGTAACCAAACACCACCTGTTCTCAAAAATCTATTGAAATTTAAAAAAATCTATAAAAAAAAAAATTTTTTTAAATGGCAATCTCAGGGAGGTAGAAAGTAGGATGATAGATACCAGAGGCTGGGCAGGGTATGGTCGGGGTGGGAGGGAGATAGAGATGAAGAGAGACTGGTCAATGGGTACAAAAATACTGTCAGAAGGCATAGCAGAGTAGGAGACTATAGTTAGCAACAATGTATTATATATTTCAAAGCAGCTAAAAGAGAGAATTTGAAATGTTCCCAACATATAGAAATGATAAATACTCAAGATGGATACCCCAAATACCCTGACTTGATCATTACATATCCTATGTATGCAACAAAATATGATATGTACCCCATTAAATTAGTAAAATGTTATATATCAACAAAATGCAGTGAACTTAATTTAAAAAATAATGGCAGGAAGATTCTGTGACAGAGTATATTTTAAATAATATTTTCTCAAATTTATTCATATCAAATAACTATTACACCTGATCAAATGATTCAGAAACTATAAAAAATAGATGGAATAGGCCGGGCGCGGTGGCTCAAGCCTGTAATCCCAGCACTTTGGGAGGCCGAGACGGGCGGATCACGAGGTCAGGAGATCGAGACCATCCTGGCTGACACGGTGAAACCCCGTCTCTACTAAAAAATACGAAAACTTAGCCGGGCGAGGTGGCGGGCGCCTGTAGTCCCAGCTACTCGGGAGGCTGAGGCAGGAGAATGGCGTAAACCCGGGAGGTGGAGCTTGCGGTGAGCTGAGATCCGGCCACTGCACTCCAGCCTGGGCGACAGAGCGAGACTCTGTCTCAAAAAAAAAAAAAAAATAGATGGAATATCTTTAACATTTATTATAATAATGAAACTTAAGTGAGTCACAACATGTAAAGTGAAAACTATTTTTATGCACTTGAATTGCCATCCCCCTTCCCTGACTATCTCCATGTCTTCCAAAAGTGTATGAAAATATTGAGAATCTATACTTATAATTCACTAAGAGCTGGGTGACATCTAGTTAGAGAATAATGTTTTGGCAAGAAGAAAAAAAAGAGCACATTCCATTATCTGTTTTAATGTATTACTTTTATGAGTATAATAAAAACAAGGTTCAAAAATACCTTATGATAGATATCACTTATAATGATGAAAACATTAAAAATTTTTCAAAACCAATCACTTTAACATTTTAAATAGTAAAAGCAGCTTCATTTAAAGTAATATTTGGAGGCCAGGCATGGTGGCTTATGCCTGTAATCCCAGCACTCTGGGAAGCTAAGGCAGGAGGATTGCTTGAGGCCAGGAGTTCATGACCAGCCTGGGCAACATAGTGAGACCCAGTCTCTTCAAAATATTAAAAAATTAGCTGGGCATGGTGTCACAGGCCTGTAGTCTTAGCTACTCGAGAGGCTGAGACAGGAGGATTGCTTCAGCCAAAGAGTTCAAGGTCACAGTGAGCTATGATTATGCCAGTACACTCCAACCTGGGCGACAGAATAAGACTGTCCCTAAAAAATATATATAAAATAAAAAATTAGGAATATTTGGATTACATATTTTAAAACACTACTATTAAACTTAAATTCACATTTACTTCTGAACAAAATGGCGAGGTAGTACTAGACTACCCTATTAAAAGCATAAATCCTGGCAGCCTAGAAGACAGTGATAGCAGAACACACTGATCTAGGAATCCATAAAGTTACTTCTACTCTTCAGTATACTTTTGTCCTACAGGCTACTGCTAAACAGTGGTTCTGAGTGAAAATGATTTTGCCCTCCAGACATCTGTCTGGAGACATTTTAGGTTGTTAGAAGTAGGGAAAGGTACTACTAGTATTTAGTGGTGTAGGCCAGGTAGGCTGCTAAATATCCTACAAGGCCTTCAACAAACAAGAATTATCTGGCTTGAAATGTTAGTAGTGCCAATATCCCTGATGAACATAAATGCAAAAACCCTCAACAAAATTCCAGCAAACCAAATTCACTAGCACATTAAAAAGATTATGCACCATGATCAAGTGGGATTTATCCCTGAGATGCAAGAATTGTTCATCATATACAGATCAATAAATGTGATATACCACAATAACAGAATAATGGATAAAAATCATATGCTCATCTCAAGAGATGCAGGAAAAAAACTGAACAAAACTTAACATCCTCTTTTTGATAAAAACTTTCAACAAATTAGGTATATAAGGAATGTACCTTCATATAATACAGGCCATATATGACAAGCCCACAGCTAAACATCATACTCAAAGGTGAAAAGCTAAAAGCTTTTCCTTTAAGATCAGGAAGAAGACAATGGTCCTCAGTTTTGCCATCTCTTCTCAACATAGTACAAAACTAGAACGTAGTTCTATTCAACATAGAACAAAACTAGAACTAGGAAGTCCTAGTTAGAACAATCAGGCAAGAAAAAGAAATAAAAGCTATCCAGACGAGGAAAGAGGAAGTAAAATTGACTCTGTCTGCAGATGGCATGATCTTACATATACGAAACCCTAAAGACGCCGCAAAAGAATTATTAGAACTAATAAATGATTCTGCAAATTTGTAGGATTAAAAAAATACACAAAAATCAGCTGCATTACTATACACTAACAATGAACTACATGAAAACAATGAAGATAAAAATCCCACTTATGGTAACATGAAAAGTAATAAAATAGTTTTAGGAACGAATTTAACCAAGGAAGTGAATATCTGAATTTGAAAAACTATAAAACATTGATTTAAAAAACGGAGAACACAAATGGAAAGATATCCTGTGTTCATGGATTGGAAGAATTAATATTGTTAAAATATCTATACAATCCAATGTGATCTACAGATTCAATGCAATCTCTATCAAAATTCCAATGGTATTTTTCACAAAAAATAGAAAAAACCAACCCTAACACTTGTATATTAATAGTACAACAAAAGATCCCAAGTAGCTAAAGCAATCTAGAGAAAGAAGACAAAGCTGGAGGCATCATACTTCCTGATTCCAAATTATATTATAGAACTACAGTAACCAACGTAGTATGGCACTGGCATAAAAACAGACATAGAAACCAATGGAACAGAATAGAAAGGCCAGAAAGAAACCCACACATATATGGTCAACAAATCTTCAACAAAGGCACTAAGAAGATACAATGGGGGAAAGGATAGTGTCTTTAATAAATGGTACTAGGAAAACTGGTATCCCTATGCAAAAAACCATACATGAAAATCTACTCAAAATGGATTAAAAATTTAAACATAAGACCTGAAACTATAAAACTCCAGTTGAAAACACAGGGGAAAGTTCTTTGACAAACGGCCTTGGCAATAATTTTTTGTCAATCATACCTCAATAAAACTGAAGGGGAGGCCAGGTATGATGGCTTATGCCTGTAATTCCAGGACTTTGGGAGGCCAAGGTGGGTGGATCACTTGAGGTCAGTTCAGGACCAGCCTGGCAAACATGGTGAAACCCTGCCTCTATCGAAAATACAAAAAATTAGCTGGAGGTGGTGGCACGTGCCTGTAATCCCAGTGATTCAGGAGGCTGAGACACGAGAATAGCTTGAACCCATGCCACTGCACTCCAGCCAGCCTCCATCTCAAAAAAAATAAAAATTAAAAAAAAACTGAAGTGGGGCCGGGCACAGTGGCTCACACCAGTAATCCCAACACTTTGGGAGGCTGAGGCAGATAGATCACGAGGTCAAGAGATCAAGACCATCCTGGCTAACACAATGAAACCCCGTCTCTACTAAAAAAAAAAAACAAAAAATTAGCCAGGCCTGGTGGCACGTGCCTGTAGTCCCAGCTACTCAGGAGGTTGAGGCAAGAGAATCACTTGAACCCAGGAGGCGGAAGTTGCAGTGAGCCGAGATCGTGCCACTACATTGCAGCCTGGGCAACAGAACAAGACTCCATCTCAAAAAAAGAAAAAGAAAAACTGAAGGGGAAAAACACAATATTATCAGAGATAAAGAGGGACATTTATCTAAAAGTAAAATGATTAATTCATAAGGAACAAACAAACAACAATCATAAATATGTATGTTTGTCAAATAACAGTTTCAAAGTATGTGAAGCATATTGACAGAATTAAAGGAAAAAGTGGACAAAATTACAATCATAATTGGAGATTTCAACACTCTTCTCTCACTTAACAATATCAATGAAATCACATACGATCTGAAAAACTCTAACAACCAACATGACCTAATCAACATTTATAGAACACTACATCCAGCAAGGCCAGAATACACATTCTTTTCAAGTGTACATGGCATGTTCACCAAGATAGAATATATTGTGAAATAAAATAAACTTTAGTCAAAATAAAATAACTGAAATAATATAGGGTATGTTCTCTGACCCCAGTAGAATTAAATTAGAAATCAAGAAGAGCAGAGTAAACCCAGAGTAAATAAAAGGAAAGAAATGATAAAGAAGTGCAATCAATGAAGGAGAAATCAGGCAAACAACAGAAAAAATTAATAAAGCCAAAAAAGTTGGTTCTTTGAAAAGATCAGCGAAACTGATAAAGTCAACAAAATTTATAATATTCTAGCTAGACAGGTCAAGAAAAAGAACAGAGACCATCACCCAGGTGAGGAATAAAAGAGAATATCACCTAAGATCCTACAGACCTTAAAAGGATAATAAAAGACTATTATAAACAATTTTATCTCAATATGTTTGACAAATTAGATGAAATAGACAAATTCCTTAAAATACACCGTTTACGAAGACTTGGATAAGATGAAAGAGAAAGTCTCAACAGCCCCTTGCTTATTAAAGAAATTGACTTTGTTATCAAAAACCTCCCCACAAAGAAAACCCATGCCAAAGTAGTTTTACTGGGAATTATGTCAAACACTTAAAGAAATAACATCAATCTTATACAACCTCAGAAAATAGAAGAGACACTTTTCAGTATTTCTTGAGGCCAAAATAACCCAATATCAAAGCCAGAGAAATTACAAAAAGAAAAAAAGGAAGAAAGAGAGAAGGAAAGAAAAATATTATAGGCTAATATCCTTCATGAACAAAGATGTAAATATGTACAACAAAATAGTACCAAATTGAATCTAGCAGTATATAAAAAGGATAACACATCATGACCAAATGAGGTTTATTCCAGAAATGCAATGTTGGTTTAATGTTTGAAAAAACAATTAAGGTAATTACCACATTAACAGATAAAGGACAAAAACCATATACTCATCCAAATAAACAGATGCAGGAAAAAAAAAATTTGACAAAGTTCAACATCCATCTATATGTGTACATACATATTTATAATGTTCATGGATTGAAAGATATTTCAATAAGATTTACTTTCTTTGCTAATTGATTTATATACATAGTCAATGTAAACCTATTCATATTCCTACCAGGAATGTTGTAGAAGCAGAAAACTTGATTTTAAAATTTATATGGAAATGCAAAAGATCTACAAAATCCAAAACAATTTGGAGAAACAAGGTTGGATAATTTGCATTACCTAATTTCAAGACTTAATGTGAGGCCAGGCATGGTAGCTCACACCTGTAATCCTAGCACTTTGAGAGGCCAAGGCCGGCAGATCACTTGAGCTCAGGAATTGGAGACCAGCGTGAACAACATGGTGAAACCCCATCTCTATCAAAATACAAAAAATCTGGCCTAGCATGGTGGCTCATGCCTGTAATCCCAGCACTTTGGGAGGCTGAGGCGGGCAGATCACCTGAGATGAGGAGTTCAAGGCCAGCCTGGCCAACACAGTGAAACCCCATCTCTACTAAAAATACAAAAAAGTAGCCAGGCGTGGTGGCACATGCCTGTAGTCCCAGCTACTTGGAAGGCTGAGGCAGAAGAATCGCTCAAGCCCAGGAGGCAGAGGTTGCAGTGAGCCAAGATCGTGCCACTGCACTCCAGCCTGGGCGACAGAGCAAGACTCCATCTCAAAACAAAACAAAACAAAACATGTAACTGGGTGTGGTGGCACACGCCTGTGGTCCCAGCTGCTCAGGCGGGACCGAGGTGAGAGTATAGCTTGAGCTCTGGAGGTGGAGGCTGCAATGAGCCCTGACGGCACCACTGCACTCCAGCCTGGGTGACAGAACAAGACCTCGTCTCAAAAAGAAAAAAGACAAGACTTAATGTGAAACTATAGTAATTAAAACAGCATGATTCTGTCATAAATAGACAAGTATATCAACAAAACAGAGAACACTGAAAAGACCCACACTTGCACTATCAACTGATTTTCAACAAATGAACCAAAGCAATCCAATGGGAAATTGTCTTTTCAACAAATAGTGCCAGAACAACTGGATATCTAGATGGGGAAAAAAATGAACTTTAATCTTTATCTCATACTATACACAAAAATTAATTTGCAATGGATCAGAGACCTAAATATAAAACTTCTATAAGAAAACACAGGGCCAAGCACAGTGGCTCACACTTGTAAGTCCAACACTTTGGGAGCTGAGGCGGGCAGATTACTTGAGGTCAGGAGTTCGACACCAGCCTGGCCAACACAGTGAAACCCCATCTCTACTAAAAATACAAAAATTAGCCACGCAAGGTGGCGTGCATTTCTAATCTCAGCTATTCAAGAGGCTGAGATACAAGTATCACTTGAACCCGGGAGGCAGAGGGTGCAGTGAGCCAAGATCATGCCACTGCACTCCAGCTCAGATGACAGAGTGAGACTCCATCTCAAACAAAAAAAAAAGAAAACAGAAAACACAGGAAAACATCTTTGCAATTTGGGGATAGGCAAAAGTTTAGTGGGGCAGGAAAGCAATAACAATAGAATAAAAAAATTGATATTCATCAAATTTTTAAAATTCTGCTGACTTAAGACACTATTGTGTAAAAAGAAAAAAAAAAAGGGCCGGTGCGGTGGATCACGCCTGAATCCCAGCAATTTGGGAGGCCAAGGCGGGTGGATCACAAGGTCAGAAGTTTGAAACCAGCCTGACCAACATGGTGAAACCCCATCTCTACTAAAAATACAAAAATTACCAGGCATGGTGGTGCCTACCTGTAATATTACCCAGCCACTCAGGAGGCTGAGGCAGGAAAATCGCTTGAACCCGGGAGGTGGAGGTTGCAGCAAGCTGAGATTGCATCACTGCACTCCAGCCCGGGCAACAGAGCAAGACTTTGTCTCAAAAAAAAAAAAAAAAAAAAAAAAAAAAAAAAGAGGTAATTCACACAGTAGAAGAAAATATTTGCAAAACACATATCCAACAATGACTGATATTCAGAATGTGTTAGGAACTCCTATAACTCAGTAAGGAAAAATACAAACAATTTAAAAATGGGCAAAATAGTTGGACACTTTACAAATGAAGTTATATAAATGGCTAATAAGCACATGAAAAGATCCTCAAAATCATAAGTCATCAGGGAAATGCAGATTAAAAGTACAAGATACTATTACATGCCCATGAGATGAGCCATATTTTATTTATTTTTACATTTGCCCTCAATACACAAGTGCCACTTGCCAAGAGAATAGCCAAAAATTAAAAGACTGATCACATCAAACATTGGTGAAGAGATGGAACAACTGAAATTCCCATACATTTTTGATGGCCATATAAAATGGTATAACAAGTTTGGAAAACATCAGGTAGTTTCTTAAAAACTACATGTATATCTACCTACCTAATGATACAGCATTTCTATTCCCAGATATTTACCTTACATAAATACAAGCCATGTCCACAAAAAGACTTGCATAAGAATGTTCATAGCAGCTTTATTAATAGTATCCAAAAAAATGGGAAATGGCTCAGATGTTCATCAACAGGCAAACAAATGAAAAAGCTGTGGTACATTCACACAATCAAATACTACTCAGCAATAAAAAGAAATAACTAAACACATGCAATGACATGAATGAATCTCAAAAAACATGCTGCCTGAAAGAAGCTTTCCACAAAAGTGTCTATACTATATGATTCTGTTTACATGGGATTCTAGAATAGGCAAAATTAATATATGGTGAAAAAAGGAGTAATGGTTCCCCTGGGCAGCATGGGTGAAGACTGACTGGGAAAGGGTTTGAGGAAACCTTCTGGAATAGCAGTAATGTTCTAATTCTAATAGGGATATTAGTTAGCAGACACATGCGTCTGTCAAAATTCATCAAATGGCACAATTAAGATTTACGCATTGTATTGTACATAAATTTTACTTTTTAAAAAGTAAACAATTACTTGTTGGAAACTTGAAAAAAATAAACAAACATTGAACTATAATAAATTATTTGTTTTTCAGGGGCAAATTTGCAACTTACTTTATTGATTTATTTTTTGAGATGGAGTTTCCCTCTTGCCCAGCCTGGAGTGAAGTGGCGTGATCTCAGCTCACTGCAACCTCTGCTTCCCGAGTTCAAGCGATTCTCCTGCCTCAGCCTTCCAAGTATAGCTGGGGTTATAGGCACCCATCACCACATCTAGCTAATTTTTGTATTTTTAGTAGAGACGGTGTTTCAACATGTTGGCCAGGCTAGTCTCAAACTCCTGACCTCAGGTGATGCACCTGCCTCGGCCTCCCAAAATGCTAGGATTACAGGTGTGAGCCACCGCGCCTGGCCACAACTTACTTTAAAATGCAACCAAAAACAAAACGGATAGAATGATGTATAAATGTATAGAAGATGTGACAAAGCAAATACAGTAAAACATCAATTGTAGAATCAAAGTTGTGGGTATATGGGTGTTCACTGTTCAATACCTTCAATTTTTCCATATACCTCAAAAATTTTATATAAATGCTGTAGAATAAAAACAAAAGTAAATAATACTTAATTAAAAGATAAAGGTCAATGTCAAATTTAAGAGAAATAGAGGCTGAGCACAGTGGCTCACGCCTGTAATCTTAACATTTGGGGAGGCCAAGGCAAGCAGATTGCTTGGGCCCAGGAGTTTGAGACCAGCCGGGGCAACACGGCAAAATGTCGTCTCTACAAAAATACAAGAATTAGCCAGGCTTGGTGGCACATGCCTGTAGTCCCAGCTACTGAGTGAGACCCTGTCTCTAAATAAATAAATAAAGTACCATGGGAAAAAAATCAAGCCAGGCAGGATGGCTCACACATATAATCCTAGCAGTTTGGAAGGCTAAGGAGGGAGGATCATGGGAGGCCAGGAATTCTACACCAGCCTGGGGAACCATAATAAGATGCTCTCTCAAAAAATTTTAGAATTAGCCAGGAATGGTGGCATGCACCTGTAGTCTTAGCCAGTTCAGAGGCTAAAGGAAGAGGCTCACTTAGCTCAAGGCTGCAGTGAGCCATGATTGTGCCACTGCACTCCAGCCTGGGTGACAGTATCAGACTCCAAAAACAATTGCAACAGAAAAAATTGACAAAAGGGATCTAAGTAAACTGAAGAGCTTCTTCACAGCAAAAGAAACTGTCAACAGAGTAAACAGACAAACTATAGAATGGGAGAAAATATTTGCAAACTATGCGTCTGACAAAGGTCTAATACTCAAAATCTATAAGAAACATAAACAAGTTCATAAACAAAAAACAAACAACATTTAAAAGTGGGTAAAGGATATGAACAGACACTTTTCAAAAGAAGACATACATGTACCCAACGAACATATGAAAAAATACTCAACATCACTAATCATTAGAGAAATGCAAGTCAAAACCCCAATGAGATATCATCTCACACCAGTCAGAATAGCTGTTTTTGTTTTTTGGGTTTTTTGTTTTTCGTTTTTTTTCAAACAGGGTCTCACTCTGTCTCCCAAGTTAGGGTGCAGTGGCACAAACATAGTTCACTGCAACCTCCACCTCCTGGACTTGAGCAATCCTCCTGCCTCAGCCTCCCGAGTAACTGGGACCACAGGTGTGTGCCACTACATCCAGTTAACTTTTTGATTTTTTGGTAGAGATAGTGTCTGACTTTCTTGCCCGGGCTGGTCTCAAACTCCTAGGCTCAAGAGATCCTCCTGCCTCAACTTCCCAAAGTGCTGGGATTACAGACATGAGCCCCCATGCCTAGTCAGAATAGTTATTATTAAAAAGTCAAAAAATAAAAGATGCTAGCAAGGTTGTGGCAAAAAGGGAACATTTACACACTGCTAGCAGGAATCTAAGTGAATTCACCCATTGTGAAAAGCAGTTTGGTGATTTCTGAAAGAACTTAAAACAGAATTACCATTCGACCCAGCAATCCCAGTATTGAGTATATACCCCCAAAAACAGAAAACATTCTACCATAAAGACACATGTAGGTCAGGTGCGGTGGCTCATGAGTGTAATCTCAGCACTTTGGGAGGCCAACGCAGGCAGATCACTTGAGGTCAGGAGTTCAAGATCAGCCTGGCCAACATGGTGAAACCGTCTCTACTGTAAATACAAAGAAAATTAGCTGGGCATGGGGGTGGGCTCCTGTAATACCAGCTACTTGGGAGGCTGAGGCACAAGATTCGCTTGAACCTGGGAGGCGGAAGTTGCAGTGAGCCAAGATCGCACCATTGCACTCTAGCCTGGGTGACAGAGTAAGACTCTGTCTCAAAAAAAAAAAAAAAAAAAAAAAAGACACATGTACATATATGTTCATCATAACACCATTCAGAATATCAAAGACATGGGATCAAATAAATGCCCATCAACAGTAGACTGGATAAAGAAAATGTGGTGTATATACACTATGGAATACTATGCAGCCATAAAAAATAATGAGATCATGTCCTTTGCAGCAACATGGATGGAGCTAAGGCCATTATCCTAAGCGAACTAACACAGGAACAGAAAACCAAATATTGCATTTCTCACTTATAAGTGGGAGCTAAACATCAAGTACACATGGACACGAAGAAGGAAACAACAGACACTGGGGCCTACCAGAAGATGAAGACTGGGAGCAGAGTGAGGACTGAAAAACTACCTATTGGGTACTATGCTTATTACCTGGGTGATGAAATAATCTGTACACCAAACTACACAACACGCAATTTATCTATATAACAAACCTGCACATGCACCCCTGAACCTAAAAGTTAAAAATAACATAAAATACTTCAAACAATAAATAATAATAAATTGGGCCAGGCATGGTGGCCCACACTTGTAATCCCAGCACTTTGGGAGGCCGAGGCAGGAGGATTTCAAGCCCAGGAGTTTGAGATCAGCCTGGGCAACACACGGAGACCTTGTCTCTATAAAAAAATTAAAAATTGGCCAGTCACAGTGGCTCCCACCTGTAATCCCAGCACTTTGGGAGGCTGAAGCGGGCCGTGAAGTCAGGAGTTCATGACCAGCCTGGCCAATATGGCGAAACCCCATCTCTACTAAAAAATACAAAAATCAGCCAGGCATGGTGGCAGGTGCCTGTAATCCCAGTTACTCAGGAGGCTGAGGCAGGGAGAATTGCTTGAACCTGGGAGGTGGAGGTTGTAGTGAGCTGAGATCGGGCCACAGTGGTACATACCTGTAGTCCCAGCTACTCAGGACGCTGAGGTGGGAGAATCGCTTGAACCCAGGAGACAGAGGTTGCAGTGAACCAAGATTGTGCTGCTGCACTTCAGCTTGGGCAACAGGGTAAGACCCTGTCCCAAAATAAAATAAAAGTGGTATATACACAGTTTATATAGAAGTATTAAATTCTACTTATCAATGTGAATAAAATAGATGTTGAGACCTTATAAATATAGAATTGTTCAGATATAAACAAGTAATATTGTATTTAATGTAAAATTTATATTCCAGATCTCAGGTGTAGTTTATCACTATATAAACATAATAATATTTTACAAAGGCATTAATAATATACTTTAAAATGTGATGTTAGTGTATTATATATAGTAGTATATATCTTTGTGTGCATATATTACATTTACATATAGTAGAGACAGGAAGATGATCGGAATCAGCAAACAAGGAAATAACAAAGATTCAAGGTTAAAAGATGAAGAAGGGAGTATAACAAATCAGGAAAGTTCAAGAGGAATTAGAGAATCAAGTTCAAATGGAACAAAAAAGAAAAGCAGAGCATCTATCAAGCCAACATAATTATTAAACACCCACTTAAAAAGTAGTAAGATTCAGCTGGGTGCAGTGGCTCTCACGCCTGTAATCTCAGCACTTTGGGAGGCCGAAGCAGGCGGATCACGAGGTCAAGAGATTGAGACCTGGCCAACATGGTGAAACCCCGTATCTACTAAAAATAAAAAAATTAGCTGGGCGTGGTGGCGAGTGCCTATAATCCCAGCTGCTTGGGAGGCTGAGGCAGGAGAATCGCTTGAACCCAGGAGGAGGAGGTTGCAGTGAGCTGAGATCGTGCCACTGCACTCCAGCCTGGTGACAGAGTAAGACTCCGTCTCAAAAAAGAGTAAAATTCTTATAAAATAAAATGATCACTGTTCCAAGTATTTACAGCCATGTTACATAGGAAAGAGTTGAAAAATTATATAATTATGATATGGGCCAGGCACGGTGGCTCACACTTGTAGTCCCAGCACTCAGTACTTTAGGAGCCCAAGGTGGGCAGATCGCTTGGGCTCAGAAGTTCAAGACCAGCCTGGGCAACACGGTGAAACCCTGTCGCTAAAAAGAAACACAAAAATTAGCAGGGCATGGTGGTGCACACCTGTAGTCCTAGCTACTCAGGAGGCTGAGGTGGGAGGATGGCTTGACCCCGGAAGGCACAGATTGCAGTGAGGTGAGATCACACCATTGCACTCCAGCCTTGGTGGCAGAATCAGACTCTGTCTCAAAAATAATAGTAATCATTATTGCAGTAATAATAATTAGTTACAATATATTATACTTATTATTACTATAATAATAATTATTGTATAAGGCAAGATACAGTGAAAGTCATGTCTTGGGAACAAATAAGTAAAATAAAAGCTCAGGAAAGAGAGGCATATTTAACTTGAATTCTTCAAGGAAAGTTTCAGTGAAGTAGACTTAAAATGCCCCCAAAAGATTAAATTTACATGAGCAGAAAGAAAGAAAAATACCCTAGAAAATGGGAGAAACACATAATAGGAAAGACACAGAGATGGGAATAAGGATGGTGTATAGGGAAGAAATGGGCAAGGAAGAAAAGTGTTAGGTGTAACCTTGGAGGAGAATTACTCCCTGAAACACATTAAAATGAAAGAAATTAAGCAGAAAGTTCATGTGAGGAGTAACGGGAAAAAGGGTTAAGGAATACAGGGGCTATTTATAGAATAACAGACTTCATCTGAGGCTTAGTTTTCTTTCACTAAGTAGATTCACCTGTGTGCTCCTTGGCCTCAGTCCCTCTCATTACCTGCATAACCTCCATACATGTGATGTGGCCCATTATGATTAAATCCCCAAAACTCAAAGGCATCACCTATAACCTCTGGCAGAAAAATACTGCCCTATTCACATGGATCCTGGGTGTAGGTATTCAGTCCAGAAAACCTGGAATTTTGTGCTTGGGTAGGATGTGGTATTCCTATATAAGTGGATAAAGAGGAAAGTTTTGCTGTTAATAGTGTAATTCTTAACCTTTTTGGAGTTACAGACTTCTCTGAGACACTAACAAAGGTCTTCATTATTACTTCAGAAGATATTGAGCATATATGCCATGTGCTGGGGATAGAGTTAAAAATAGGACAGTATCTGCTCTCACCAAATGCAGAGTTGCGCAGAAAGACAAAACATTATTAAACAAGTGTAGGTTGCCATCTCTGAATCATCTAAATTAGGTTTTCCTTTTATTTCTGTTCATATCCATTATAGCATTTATCATAATCTGATAATCTGATAATTTACATTCTGGTTAGATAACCAAAATGTGTTATACTGCTGCATAATAAACCACTCACATTTAGTAGCTTAAAACAATTCATTCTCAGGCCGGGCGTGATGGCTCACACCTGTAATCCCTGCACTTTGGGAGGCTGAGGTGGGTGGATCACTTGAGGTCAGGAGTTTGAGACCAGCCTGGCCAACATGGTGAAACCCCATCTCTACTAAAAATACAGAAAAATTAGCCGGGCAGGGTGGTGGGCACCTGTAGTCCCAGCTACTCGGAAGGCTGAGGCAGGAGAATCACTTGAACCCAGGAGGCGGAGGTTGCAGTGAACCAAGGCGGCGCCACCGCACTCCAGCCTGGGCAACAAAGTTAGATACTGTCTCAAAAAAAAAAAAAAAAAAAAATTCATTCTCTCTCAAGATTTTGTGGATTGACAAAGCTTAGCTATATAGTTCTAGATCTTCTCACATGGATGCAGTAAGGTATTGGGGGGATGAAGTCATCTAAAGGCTGGACTGGACTGGAGGTACACAATGGCTCACTCACAGGACCAGTTGATTCTGGCCACTGAAGTTCAGCTGGGGCTATTGATAGGCATTACTTACACAAGGCCTCTCCATGTGGCTTGGGCTTCTTATAACAGAGTGGGAGGGATTATCTCAAGAAAAGTATTCCCAGAGACCCAGACACAAGCTTTACAGCTTTAAGGTCTAGCCTCAAAAGTTCCAAAATGTTTATTTCTGCCATATTCTATTGATCAGCCCAGATTCAAGGAGAGGGGAATTAGACTCTATTTCTAGACATGAAAAATAGCATGCATATACACAAAGAGAAGGAACTGATGATGTCCATTATAGACCATCATAACTGGCCATGTATTTGTTTAATACCTGCCTTTCCCACTAGATCATAAACTCAAGACAGGAGCTGTGCTGGGCACGGTGGCTCATGCCACCAGTTTTGGAAGGCCACAGTGGGAGGATTGCTTGAGGCCAGAAGTTCCAGATCAGCCTGGGCAACATGGTGAGACCCTGGCTCTACCAAAAAAAAAAAATATTTAATTAGCTGGGCATGGTGGCATACACCTGTAGTCCTAGCTACTCAGGCAGCTGAGGCAAGAGGATCCCTTGAGCCCAAGAATTTGAAGCTGTAATGAACTATGATCACGCTAAGGAACCATATCTGCTCCTTTTCAGTGCTACTTACGTCACCACAGTGGCTGGAACAGAGTAAGCCCTCAATAAATGCAATAAATGTTTGCTCATCTAACTTATTTATTCAATAAAAATTTCAAAAATACATAAAAACTGCCAAAAATTGTGCTAGAATGAAAATGCTATAGTGCCTGCCTTCAAGAAATTTACTTTCTGGTGGCAGAATGAGATAACCGAAGCCTGATAAAATTAGGCTTCTTGATAAAATGAGATTATGGGACTAAACTACAATGCTTGCTGAATGTCTGAAACGGGCAACAGTGTTCTTGTGTGTCCCATCAAAAGGTAATAATAGGCAGGTATTTGCATTTTAGATAGATAGATAGATAGATAGATAGATAGATAGATAGATAGATGACTCTCAGATGTGATCCATATATATGTGCAAAGGATCACATCTGAGAGTCATCCAAGAAAGAATGAAAATAAAGATGCCTTTTGTTCAAATAGCAGGCAGCTGTCAAGTGAGCAAGAAAAGCACTAGTGGATCATAGCTGATTCTTCTGATACTACATCCTATGTTAAGACAGAGATTAGCTAGTGAATTTTGCAGAGTTCCTGGGATTACCTCATGGAGACATGTGATGAAAGCAATGTAAATTTAACCTACTACTAGAAAGAAGAATGTAATCAGAAAAACAAGTTAGAAGGCAATGAGTAATGAAGACTGAACTGGGATGGCTGCAACAAGAATGAAGACTAAATCTGAGACAAGTTTCAAAGGAAAAAGTGACAAAAATGGATGAATAACTAAATAGGGGTGGGATGGAAAAGAATGAGGTATGAGCCTGAAGAAACCTAAAGAGGTGCTATTTGATGTGGAACAAGGCAGAATATTTATTGGATATACTGAAATGAAAAGTAAAATGTTTCCTATGTTCTTAGAATTATGAGCTCTGGTAACAGTGTGGAGCTGGAGGTGTAGAAGTCAGTATAAACAAACTTCTAGAGAAAAGATCACTTAACTGCTTTTATTAGTCAATCTTTCAGTCCAAAACAGATGTACATTTTATGTGTTAGGCTTGATAGTCCATTTTGTGATGTGCCATTATGAATATTCTCAATTTTGAGGATCTGAAGGCAATGTAACTGAAGCATCTGTCAATTCATTATTAGGATTAATTCAGCTGATCTGGCTGCTTAGGTGAGTTCTGGGTCACTGACTAAATTTATCAAAAATCATTTTAAGTAAAGGTCAAGTCACTGAATTCACTTATTTAACTCTTTAGTTGATCAGTTTCAATCTGCATAATAGCATGAAAAGGAATATTCAATTTGTCTGCCCTAACTCCCTGCTATTGTTGCTAGAGACTGAGGGGCAGAAAAAGGAAGAGGACCAGACTTAACGTCTTTAAATTCTGCACTGATAAAAAATACGTTCATTGCTATTATATTCTTGACTATGAGAAATTATTTTCTGTCCACCTCCTCCTAAACAGCAGCAGGTAATTGGAGCAGAAACAAATTGAACATTCTTTTAAATGTTACCAAGAATATGAAAACTGATCAACTAAAACTAGTTTAAATAAGTAAATTCAGGGACTTGGCATTTGGTAAAATGGATGGCTTCTGCTAAGTAAATGTACCTTCTTCCCTCACAATTGTATGTGAAACTATACCCATAGTGAAAGAGTACTGTTGTAGCAGACTGAAGTGACTCTTCTGTCTAGGGCATACAAATACCTCCAGGCACCTTGTTAATCTGTATAGACTCTAACTCTTTGGATGAAAATCAAGGAAAGAGTTTATACAGGCCCAGTACTTGGGAGGCCGAGGCAGGTGGATCACTTGAGGTCAGGAGTTCGAGACCAGCCTTGCCAACATGGTGAAACCCTGTCTCTAGTAAAAGTACAAAAATTATCTGGGTGTGGTGCCGAGCGCCTGTAATCCCAACTACTTGGGAGGCTGAGGCAAGAGAATCGCTTGAACCTAGGAGGTGGAGATGGCAGTGAACTGAGATCGGGCTACTGCACTCCAGCCTGGGCAACAGAGTCAGACTCTGTTTCAGGGGAAAAAAAAAAAGAGTTTATACAGTTCGATGTGCTGAAAGACTGCAAAAATAGAAACCTGCAACAGGAACTTGTATAGAACTGGCATTTTCATGTTTTAAAGAAAACTCTGAACATGGCCAAAACCGTTTTTTTCTAGGCCATTACATTTCAAAATTACCATTTCTTTTTAGGCATCATTTTATAATTGTGATTTTTCTCTTCATATTTCAGGCTGTGGCAATAATTATGAGTTGTAGATAATTACTTCAGGCTGGGCATGGTGGCTCATACCTGTAATTCCAGCATTGTGGGAAGCCAAGATGGGAGGAGCGCTTGAGGCCAGGAGTTTGAGACCAGCCTGGTCAACACAGCAAGATCCCCCATCTCTATTTTCCTAAATTTTAAAAAAGATAATTATTTCAAATACTAAACACAGTTAGTAATTCTACAATTGAAATAGCTACTAAGTGCTGAACAGTATTAACTGAATATACATTTATAGGACCTAGATGTCTGGATCAGAAATGCTACTATTATGTATATTCTTCCCAATATACTAAAATTTATATCTTTAAGACATCAAGAAATTTAGAATTACATGTTGATATTAAAGACTCCTAATTCATTTTCCATTTCTTTTTTTTTTTTTTTTTTTGAGACAGAGTCTCGCTCTATTGCCCAGGCTGGAGTGCAGTAGCGCGATCTCCGCTCACCGCAAGCTCCGCCTCCCGGGTTCACGCCATTCTCCTGCCTCAGCCTCCCGAGTAGCTGGGACTACAGACGCCCGCCACCACGCCTGGCTAATTTTTTGTATTTTTAGTAGAGACGGGGTTTCACCGTGTTAGCCAGGATGGTCTAGATCTCCCGACCTGGTGATCCGCCTGCCTCGGCCTCCCAAAGTGCTGGGATTACAGGCGTGAGCCACCATGCCCGGCCCCATTTCTTTACTAAAGTACTCGTAAGTGAAATAACTTCTGCATTGGTTATGTATACTCTCTAGACTCTTTGGAATGGTAAGTGCTACACATATGGAAATAATACAAAATGATTAGTCCATGGGGTCCAAGAATAACAAATTATTAAATCTCCAGAGAAATACCCATTTTTAGATTTCCATTTTTACCAAACAAATATTAAGCCTACCATGTTGGCTATGGGTTAAAAAAAAGAATAAGAGGCCAGGCACAGTGACTCACGCCTGTAATCCCAGGACTTTGGGAGGCCGAGGCAGGCGGATCACGAGGTCAGGAGATCGAGACCATCCTGGCTAACACGGTGAAACTCCCTCTCTACTAAATATACAAAAAAAAATTAGCCGGGCGTGGTGGCGGGTGCCTGTAGTCCCAACTGCTCGGGAGGCTGAGGCAGGAGAACGGCGTGAATTCGGGAGGCGGAGCTTGCAGTGAGCCGAGACCGCGCCACTGCACTCCAGCTCGGGAGGCAGAGGGAGGCTCCGTCTCAAAATAAATAAATAAATAAATAAATAAAGGAAGAAGAAAAAAGAAAAATTTGGGCCAATAATGCATTAGTACTTCAGTCATGTGTATTCAGAGAACTTCTGCACAAAATATTTAATCTAATGTATTCCTGTAGGAACCTTGCCACCATAACTGTTTACGGCCAGTATGGGAGCCAGTGAGGTTTGGTAGTCACACAGCCCTGTATGCCATCTTTACCATTTACTAGTTATATGACTTTGGACAAGTTATCAAACTTTTCTGAGCCTTGAATTCCTTATCCAATACAATTTGAGTAAGAACTAAATATGATTATACTCACAGCTATTTGGCACATTGCCTGACCCACAGCCAGAGGTATCAGCTGCTGTTGTAATGTTAAATGGGCCAATTTATTCAACACCCCCTACTTCAGAATTTTCTTTTCTTTTTTTTCTTTTTGAGACGGAGTCTCGCTGTGTCGCCCAGGCTGGAGTGCAGTGGCCGGATCTCGGCTCACTGCAAGCTCCGCCTCCCGAGTTTACGCCATTCTCCTGCCTCAGCCTCCCGAGTAACTGGGACTACAGGCGCCTGCCACCTCGCCCGGCTAGTTTTTTTGTATTTTTTTTTAGTAGAGACGGGGTTTCACCGTGTTAGCCAGGATGGTCTCGATCTCCTGACCTCGTGATCCACCCGTCTCGGCCTCCCAAAGTGCTGGGATTACAGGCTTGAGCCACCGCGCCCGGCCAGAATTTTCAAAATCAAAATTATGTAACTAGTACCTAGTGGTTTTCAATGTAAGTTTAGAAGAAATCATTTCAGAAATGTATCAAAGAAAATTACACAATAGAAAGCTAATCACTCATGCACAAAGATTATGATTGCAATGTTATTTAAGTAATAAATATTAAACTCAAATATTCAAAATAAGGGACTTATTAAATTATGTATAACCTGCAGATGGAACATTAGGCAACAACAAAAACAATAATATGGAAGTTGTGTAAGGGTGGCAGAATTATGCATTACAGTAGTCTCTCTTTATTCATGGTTTTACTTTTTGAAGTTTTAGTTACCCATGGTCAACTGCAATCCAAAAATATGTAATGGAAAATTCTACAAATAAACAATTCATAAGTTTTAAACTGCACACCATTCTGAGTACCCGATGAAATCTTGCATCATCCCACTCCATCCTGCCCTTTGTCCAGTGTATCTATGCTGTGCATGCTACTGGCTCTGCTAGTAATTTAGCAGCCAGGTTGGCTATCAGATCAACTGTCAGGTAGCACTATAGCAATGTCTATATTCAAGGAATTATTATTTTACTTAAGAATGGTCCCAAATTGCAAAAGTAGTGATGCTGGCAATTCTAATATGCTAAAGAGAAGCCATAAAGTGCTTCCTTAAAAGTGAAAAGGTGGCCGGGCGCAGTGGCTCACGCCTGTAATCCCAGCACTTTGGGAGGCCGAGACGGGCGAATCACGAGGTCAGGAGATCGAGACCATCCTGGCTAACACAGTGAAACCCCATCTCTACTAAAAATACAAAACATTAGCCAGGCCTGGTGGCACATGCCTGCAATCCCAGCTACTCGGGAGGCTGAGGCAGGAGAATGACATGAACCCGGGAGGCGGAGCTTGCAGTGAGCCGAGATTGCGCCACTGTACTCCAGCCCGGGCCACAGAGTGAGACTCAGTCTCAAAAAAAAAAAAAAAAAAAGTGAAAAGGTGAAAGTTCTTGATTTCAAGAAAGAAAAACATCATATGCTGAGGTTGCTGAGATTTATGGTAAGAATGAATCTTCCCCACTACCCCGTGAAATTGTGAAGGAAAAAGAGATTTGTGTTAGTTTTGCTGTCACACCTCAAACTGCAAAAGTTATAGCCACAGTCTGTGATAAGTGCTTAGTTAAGATAGAAAAGGCAGGCCGGGCGAGGTGGCTCAAGCCTGTAATCCCAGCACTTTGGGAGGCTGAGACGGGCGGATCACGAGGTCAGGCGATCGAGACCATCCTGGCTAACACGGTGAAACCCCGTCTCTACTAAAAAATACAAAAAACTAGCCGGGCGAGGTGGCGGGCGCCTGTAGTCCCAGCTGCTCGGGAGGCTGAGGCAGGAGAATGGCGTGAACCCGCGAGGCGGAGCTTACAGTGAGCTGAGATCCGGCCACTGCACTCCAGCCTGGGCGACAGAGAGAGACTCCATCTCAAAAAAAAAAAAAAAAAAAAGATAGAAAAGGCTGTAAATTTGTGGGTGGAAGACACGAAGTGAAAGGTGTTTCAATGGATACAATCAGCAACTGGGTCTGGTACTATCTGTAGTTCAGGCATCCACTGGGAGTCTTGCAACACATCCCCCTAAGATTGGGGGCAGGGGTTACTGTACTTTCTCTCCTATCTTCCATAGTTTTATTATATTTTTTATAAAAAATAAAAGTTATGGCTGGGCAGGGTGGCTCATGCCTGTAATCCCAGCACTTTGGGAGGCTGAGGCAGGAAGATCACTAGAGGTCAGGAGTTCAAGACCAGCATGGGCAACATAAAGAGATCCTGGTTCTACTATATATATATGTGTATATATACATATATATATAATTTATATATATATAATTTAGCCAGGTGTGGTACATCTAGCTAGCCTGGGAGGCTGAGGCAGGAGAATTGAACCTGGGAGTTCAAGATTGCAGTGAACTATGATTATACCACTGCACTCTTGCCTGGGCAACAGAGCAAGACTGTCTCAAAATAAATAAATAATAAATAAATAAACAATAGTTATACTATTCTTTTAAAAATTTGAGTGCCAGGACAATTCAATGAGGGAAAAAACAGTTTTTCTAACATATGGTGCTAGGATAACTAGATGTCCACTTGCAAAAGAATCAAATTGGACCCCAACTCCTCTATATACATAAATTATCTCAAAATAAATCTCAGACCTAAATGAAAAGCTAAAACTATAAAACTCTTAAGAGGACACATAGTAAATCTTCATGACCTTGGATTAGGCAACACCAAAGCACATGTGACAAAAGAAAAAATATATAAATTGGACTATATCAAAATTGAAAATCTTTGGTTGCAAATGATACCATCAAGAAAGTGAAGAACTCACAGAATGGGAGAAAATACTTGCTAAGCATATATGATAAGGGACTTCTGCCCAGAATATACAGAGAACTCTTACAATTCAAATAATAAAAGATAACCCAATTTAAAAAATGGATATGGCTGGGCATGGTGGATCACGCCTGTAATCCCAGCACTTTGGGAGGCTGAGGCGGGCAGATCACCTGAGGACAGGAGTTTCAGACCAGCCTGGCCAGCATGGTGAAACTTCGTCTCTACTAAAATTACAAAAAAAAGCAGCCGGGCGTGATGGTAGTCACCTGTAATCCCAGCTACTCAGGAGGCCGAGGCAAGAGAATCACTTGAACCTGGGGGTAGGAGGTTGCAGTGAGCCGAGATCACACCATTGTACTCCAGCCTACGTGACAGAGCGGGACTCCATTTCAAAAAAACAGACAAACAAACAAACAAAACCACTATACAAATATACTACTGCCTCTCGAAGCATCCTGTTTATTCTCTAGGCAGTTCTAATCACTAGAAAAGTCTTCCTTCTTTTGGGCTTATGTCTTCCTGTAATCATTGGTCCCAGAGCTGCTTTATGGCTAGATTAAGTTTAATTCTTTTGCCACATGAGAAAGGGCTGATACTGCTGTCATTTGGACATACGCCAATTTTCTCAAAGGTAGTACCTAAATCTGGATACATGCCAGGTCCAGGCCTAACCAACCTCCCTTATTCAGAAAACTACAATACTTGAATTTTGGCAATTCAATTATTCAAAATCTTATGGCTGATTCCTAATTAATTTTATCAACAATAAAATTCCCTTTGTCATAAATGTTCCTATTAGGCTATTTATCCTTCATCAATTCTTCTTTCAACTGGTTTTTTCCAACCCAAATGCAGGATTATATATTTAGTTGTATTTATTTAAACCAATCTGTTAACTCCTTGTTGCTACAGACTTTCAAATTATTTTTACTGTTTGCATGAAGGTCCAACAAGCTTTGCCGTTTCTGAATGTGATCAACATGTTGTCAAAGTCCTTACTCATTGCTTACCTCCAATTCTCTGGCATTTTTCTATTCTCAATAATTCCTCAAAGTTGAACTTTCTTACCTACAAGTTCATAGCAATCTCAGATATAATTAGTTCAGGTTAGGAAACAAAGTCATATTGAGTAGTTAAGATGCTTTCTTAATTTCACCTATATTGGACTTTAATTCTACTTTACTAAGTGATTTGTTGTTGTTCTTACAGAATAAAGATTATTCTCCTTGATGGAAAATATGGAAACAAAATAGGAGCTGTTAATATTTAAAAAGCATACATTTTCCATATTCCTGTTTCTGAAAATAATTGTAAAATCTTTAAAATGATCTTTAATATATTCCTCACATCTGTTAATTCTTAATTTTAATTATTCTGCCACACTTATATGTTTGTCACTTTTCTATATTCAACTTTTATAAATATCCTTTTAAAACCTGAGTTAAGGCCAGGTACGGTGGCTCATGCCTGTAATCCCAGCACTTTGGGAGGCCAGGCAGACAGATCACCTGAGGTCAGGTGTTCGAGACCAGCCTGGTCAACTTGGTGAAACCCCGTCTCTAATTAAAAAAAAAAAATTAGCCAGGCATGGTGGCACGCACCTGTAATCCCAGCTACTTGGGAAGTTGAGGCAGGAAGATTACTTGAACCTGGGAGGCAGAGTTTGCAGTGAGCTGAGATCGCACCAGTGCACTCCAGCCTGGGTGACACACCAAGACTCCATCACAAAAAAAAAAAAACAAAAAAAAAAAACTTGAGTTAAGATTGTTGCAAGTGGAGTCACAGTAGTTTTAGTTGCACTTGCCTTTTAAAAAACACTGATTTCTATAATTTGTAACTGCATAATTATATAATTATGTTTTAATGTTTTCCAACTTTCCTAGTCTTAGCTCATAAGATCATGACTACTTATTTTTTGTACAATTTCTTTCAAAGCCTCTTCCTACCAACTAGACAATATATGCATGTGGCTACTTCTAGAATTCTCCATCATAGCTATCATAAACTTTAATATGGTCACTTTGTCTCCAGACGTTTCTATCATTCCTACCCACCAAGCAATTCTTCCTCATTGGCTATAAATAGATCCAGAGCAGCAGTACCCTTCATTAAATCCTTTATCTGTTCTATATTTACTAAACAACTTTTTTTTTGTTAGAAAAGAAACTTAAAGCATAGTAAGTTAAAAAGTTTTTAAAAATCTGAAATCTTACCATCCCAAGAAAAAGTCACTGTTTTTTATTTTATTTATTTATTTATTTATTTACTGAGATGGAGTCTTGCTCTGTTGCCCAGGCTGGAGTGCAGAGGCGTGATCTTGGCTCACTGCAACCTCTACCTCCTGTGTTCAAGTGATTCTCCTGCCTCAGTCTCCCGAGTACCTGGGATTACAGGTGTGTACCACCACGCCCAGCTAATGTTTGTATTTTCAGTAGGGACGTGGTTTCACCAGTATCGAACTCCTGACCTCAGGTGATCCGCCTACCTCAGCCTCCCAAAGTGCTGGGATTACAGGCGTCAGCCACCATGCCCGGTCCCAAGAAAATAATTGTTAATAATTTGGTGTATATTCCTCAAGACTTCTCATACAAATATATTTTTTCCCTTATAATCTAAGACGAAAATGTCAGCAAGGTAAGAATTTGTGAAATACCCATAGTTAAATTCAAATGAATCTGATTGGCCATGAAGACTGCTTAGAAATCTGCACTTTTCGGCCAGGCATGGTGGCTGACACCTGTAATCCCAGCACTTTGGGAGGCTGAGGCGGATGGATCATCTGAGGTCAGGAGTTCGAGACCAGCCTGGACAATGTGGCAAAACCCTGTTTCTACTAGAAATACAAAAATTAGCCTGGTGTGGTGGCGGATGCCTGCAATCCCAGCTACTCGGGAGGCTGGGGCAGGAGAATCGCTTGAAACCAGAAGGTAGAGGTTGCAGTGAGCTGAGGTCACGACACTGTACTCCAGCCTGGGCAACAGAGTGAGATTCTGTTTCAAAAAAAAAAAAAAAAAGAAAGAAATCTGTACTTTTATTTAAATATTTTCCTATCCAAAAAATATCTACCATTATACCAATCATTTATAAATCTTATATTCATGCGTTAGCCAACTACATTTACCATTATAGATTTCCAGGTTTCGATTTAAGCATTTTGACAAAATTAGAACTCCTTTCACAAACTTTTCAATCTTTCTAATTAAAAGAATTATTTACTTATCAGAAGTAATAGATATGTCAATTTGAACTATTTATACATGGTGGTATCTAGTACAAAAATTCCCAATAAACATAGAAAGCTATAAATATCTAGAGGAACACAGAAGACAGTAGGTAGGCAAGCTCATTTAGACCCTCTCTTTAAACATAATACGAATCCCAGAAGCCATAAAGAAAAAAATTAGCCAATGTGACCAAGTACAAAAATTTTAACTTCTATATAGAAAAAGATTCTCTTGTAAAGTTTTAAGACATCTTATAGACTGGGAGAAGCCATTTGTAACACATAATACTCAAGTGGCTAATATCCATAATACATAAAGATTTCCTACAAATCAATAACAAAAATACAAAAGTTCATAAAAGATATAAACAAGTAATTCACAGAAGAAATATAAAACACCAATAAGCATATGTAAAGATGCCAAGCCAATACATTCAAATCAAACACATTTTTTTTGCTCATCAGATTGGCAAAAATTAAAATGGAAAGTATCTACTGCTTGACCTCCCCAGGCTCAGGTGATCCTCCCACCTCAGCCTCCTGAGTAGCTAGGAAAACAGGTGTGTGCCACTACACCTGGCTAATTTTTGTGGAGACGGGGTTTCACCATGTTGCCCAGGCTGGTCTTGAACTACTGGGCTCAAGCAATCTACCTGCCTCGGCCTCCCAAAGTGCTGGGATTACAGGCATGAGCCACAGCATCCAGCCTTTTTCTTATATTATACTATTGGAGTTGGAGTGAACTGATATAAATGTTCTGAACGATAAGTTGAAGAATTTAAGAAAAAAATTTTAAGCATGCATACCCTGTATTTCAACAACCTCAATTCCAGGAAAATCTATTCTACTAAAATATATGCAGGTATGCACAAAGATCTACATATATGAATGGCCACTGCAGCACTCTTTGTAATACAAAAAAATGGAAGCAACACAATCTTCATTAATAATCGGAAAGTTAAATTATGATCCACCTGTAATGGAGTACTATGCAGCAGACAAAAGAATGGGGTAAATCTTTACACGTTGATCTGAAAAGACAGCCATGATACCCTTTTAAAAAATGTAAAGTTGTAAAATAATCACATTATGTTTAGGGAAAAAAATGTGTAAAGATAGATATTGACATAGAGAGTGAATGAATGCATACAAAAATCTGAAAAAATATACAACAAACCGATAAGACTTACATTTTAGTACTTTGGGAATAATTTATTACAGTCAGCCTTAATTACTTTTGTAAATACGGTCACATACACTTTTAAATACTTCTACTGGCAAAAATCTGAACCAAATTTGTCCAATAAAAGGGTCATAATTGAATCACAGAATATTCATACAAGAGACATTTTTCCAACTTCAGGCTGCAATCCATTAGTGAAATGCAAAATCAATTCAAAGGGATGGAACAAGCATATTTTAAAGAATAAAATACAACAGATAATATCAGAATGCAGGCTGGGCTTGGTGGCTCACATCTGTAATCCCAGCACTTTGGGAGGCCGAGGCGGGCAGATCACCTGAGGTCAGGAGTTCGAGACCAGCCTGGCAAACATCGTGAAACCCTGTTTCTACTAAAAATACAAAAAATTAGCTGGGTGTGGTGGTGCATGCCTGTAATCCCAGCTACTCAGAAGGAGCAGAATTGCTTGAACCCGGGAAGTGGAGGTTGCAGTGAGCCGAGATTGCACCTTTGTACTCCAGCTTAGGCAACAAGAGCGAAACTCCAACTCAAAAAAAAAAAAAAAAAAATCAGAATGCATTACCCATAATACTGTTTTAAACAATTACGTATGTGTGTGTGGCCTTAATCACAAAATAAAATATACCTCCTACTGTGAATTTTGAGCAAAATCACACTAACAACATTTCAACATTATGTTTTCAAGGAATGTTTAATGATTTACAAAAGTGCTCACTTGAAAGTGTTGAAGGGAAAAAGCAGGGCACAATACTACATGTATATATATGTATCATCTCAATTTAGTTATATTTGCATAGAAAAAAGAAAGAGAGAAAACTATTCCTAAAAGATGGCTATTTGGAGTGGCAAAATACAAGTAATTTTTGTTCTTTTTACCCATAGTTTCAAAAATTCCTATAATGAGCATATGGCTTCCATCTAATCAGAACAAAATGCTACTTAAAACATAAATTAGGGCCAGGAGCTGTGGCTCAGGCCTGTAATCTCAGCCTGAGAATCAGAGTTGTAATTTCAGCTCTGGGAAGCTGAGGCGGGCAGACTGCTTGAGCCCAGGAGTTTGAGACCAGTCTGGGCAACATGGTGAAACCCCATCTCTACAAAGAATATAAAAATTAGCCAGGCATGGTGGCACATGCCTGTAGTCCCAGCTACTTTGGAGTCTGAGGCACAAGAACTGCTTGAACCTGACAGGCAGAAGTTGCCAAGATCGCGCCACTGCACTCCAGCCTGGGCAACAAAGCAAGATTCCATCTCAAAAAACAAAAAAAACAAAAAACAGATAGCCAGCCATGGTGGCTGATGTCTGTAATCCCAACACTTTGGGAGGCCAAGACAAGTGGATCATCTGAGGTCAGGAGTTTAGGACCAGCCTGGCCAACATGGTGAAACCCCGTCTCTACTAAAAATGCAAAAATGAGCCAGGGTTGGTGGCGCGTGCCTGTAATTCCAGCTGCTCAGGAGGCTGAGGCAGGAGAATTGTTTGAACCTGCCAGGCGGAGGCTGCAGTGAGCCGATATCAGGCCACTGCACTCCAGCCTGGGCAACAGAGCAAGACTCCATCTCAGAAAAAAAAAATAAAATAGCTGGGTGTACTGGCATACTGAGTCCCAGCCAGCTATTCAGGAGGCTGAGATGGGAAGATTGATTGCAATTGGGAGGCCGAGGCTGCAGTGAGCCATGATCATGCCACCGTACTCCAGCCTGGGTGATAGAGCGAAATCTTGGTTCAAAACAACAACAATATCAAACCCATAAGTGATGTATATTTTGCCACTATTAAAAATGTGTTAAGCATATATTTAATCATTAAGTACTTTCTGAAAACCTTCTATGTCCTAAGCATTCAGTATTCTAGGTACTGAGGATAGGATGGTGAGCTAAAGAAAGTCTCTGCCTCGTGGAGCTTATATTCTAGTAGGAAACTCTACAGAATAAATTGGATTAAATTCCTTGTGTAGTAAGATAAAATTCTGTTTGAGAAACAGGACACTATCATTCTTTCAACAGTTATTAGTTGCCCTATGTACACTTTTAGGTACTTGTTACCCACTCCCTCGCACTGTGCTGAATC
The DNA here is from genome assembly GCF_003255815.1 of Theropithecus gelada. Lineage (NCBI taxonomy): Eukaryota > Metazoa > Chordata > Mammalia > Primates > Cercopithecidae > Theropithecus > Theropithecus gelada. The sequence goes on from NC_037684.1 coordinate 14,955,704, forward strand.
CTCGCAGTCATCAGGTAAAATGGTACTTTAATAACAATAAAATCTTCAGTTTACATTTTAAAAACTTAAACACCTTGGGTAAGTTTCATACTGGTGTCAAATTAAGAAAAGAAAAATATTTTGTTTGTAAAAAGTGATTCATTCTTTCTCTACTCTCAATGAAATGACAAAATATAGATCAAAGCAAACAGTTCAAGAAATCTTTTCTTATGTAAAATATAAAATTACAGCGATCCTTTTTCCTTTGAGTTCCACAGATAATTCAATGTTCATAAAGTTTTTCAATTTACTAGATTACAAATTTGCACTGAAAATAAAAATATCTTAATTATGCTATTAAGAGCAAAATGTTTGGGCATACCTATGATTTTTTTGAGGTGGGGGAACAAGGTCTCACTCTGTCACCCAAGCTGGGGTTCAGTGGTGATTGAATGGCTCACTGCAGCCTTCAAGTTCTGAGCTTAAGGGATCCTCCTTCCTCAGCCTGCCAAGTAGCTAGGAGTACAGGCAGGCACTACCACGCCTGGCTGATTTTTTTTGTAAAGCCAGGGTCTTGCTATGTTGCCCAGGCTGGTCTCAAACTCCAGGGCTCAAGCAATCTTCCTGCTTCATCCTCCAAAGTGTTGCGATTACAGTCATGAGCCACTGCACCCAGTCCTATAATCTTCTTATTAAAGATTCCTATAGCCCATCTCCTCTTTTTCTAACCCTTTATTCTAAGGGTTAAACTCTCCCTTATTTTTCATTCTGGGTTTCTCTCTCTAATTTAGCTCTCTTCTTCTGAGCTGTCCTGATTATAACATAGTCTGATGGTATTCAATTAAACCACTTAGGCAAGTCAATGTTTTGAAGAAACAGATTAATTTTTAAACATAATTTACATATTAAAACATAGCCCAATATTCATGAGTTCATAAGTTGGGTATTTCTACAACGTGGTTAACCATTTTCAGTATTTATTAAAATAAAGCAATAAATGACAACTAAAATGACCTATTTGGTGAATTTAAAATGAGGAAATGACACAGATCAAGGACAAATATTTTATTCCTGTGTACCACAGAGACATTAATTTCAAAATGCATTTTTGTAGAGAAAAACTAGTGCCTTTTATCAGAAAGAAATACACATTACTAAACATTTTATATATAATTTTTCAAAATTGGTATGCAAATTTATCTAGATTTTGTCATTAAGAATCCATCATGTGTTCTAATAGCTTCTGAAAATTAAAATTACTATATTTTCATTTGGGTCAATCAATGCTCCCTCCGCTTTTTTTTGGAGACAGGTTCTCCTCTGTCATCCAGGCTGGAGTGCAGTGGTGCGATCATGACTCACTGCAACCACAAACTCCTGGGCTCAAGGGATCCTCCTATCTCAAGCCTCCTAAGCAGCTGGGACCATGTCTGGCTAATTTTTAAAATGTTTTTGTAGAGACAGGGTTTCACTATGTTGTCCAGGCTGGTCTCAAATTCCTGGGCTCAAGCAATCCTCACAGCTTCGGCCTCCCAAAGTGCGTGAGCCACCATGTCTAACCTTTTTTTTTTTTTTTTTTTTAAGTTAAATGACCATCTATTACCATCACAAACACCAAAAATGGCAGGCTAAAACAATTCTCTGAAATCCAATTATTTTTAAGAAATCTCAATATTATTACATATAGTCAGTAAAAGTAAGAATAGCATTAAAAACAATTTTTTTTTTTTTTTTTTTTTTTTTTTTTTGAGATGGAGTCTCGCTCTGTCGCCCGGGCTGGAGTGCAGTGGCTGGATCTCAGCTCACTGCAAGCTCTGCCTCCCGGGTTTACGTCATTCTCCTGCCTCAGCCTCCCGAGTAGCTGGGACTACAGGCGCCCGCCACCTCGCCCTGCTAGTTTTTTGTATTTTTTAGTAGAGACGGGGTTTCACCGTGTTAGCCAGGATGGTCTCGATCTCCTGACCTCGTGATCCGCCCGTCTCGGCCTCCCAAAGTGCTGGGATTACAGGCTTGAGCCACCGCGCCCGGCCTACAATGTTTTTTTGGGGGGCGGGGTGGGGGATGGAGTTGTCCTCTTGTCATCCAGGCTGGAGTGCAATGGCGTGATCTCAGCTCACTACAACCTCTGCCTCCCTGGTTCAAGTGATTCTCCTGCTTCAGCCTCCTGAGTAGCTGGGATTTCAGGCATGCGTCACCACGCCCAGCTAATTTTTGTATTTTTAGTAGAGACAGGGTTTCACCATGTTGGCCAGGCTGGTCTCGAACTCCTGACCTCAAGTGATCCACCTGCCTCAGTCTCCCAAAGTGTTGGGATTACAGGCATGAGCCACCGCACCCAGCCAATTACCTACAATTTTTATTCAAAACAGATTCCCGGAACCCATAGAAATTCTTGTTCAGTAGGTGTGGGCAGGAGCACAGGAATTTGCATTTTTAACAAAACATTCGAGATAATTTTGATGTAGGTAATTCATGTTCAACACTTAAGAAACACTGCTCTAATAATTTAGTTTATAATATATGTGCTATGCTTTAATTCATTAAATATTAACTCAGTGCCTCATATGTACAAGGTTTAAGTGCTGTGGATCAAACATGAATTCGGCTTCAAGGAAGGTACAATTTAATAAAAGAGATAAGAAATGCATATAAATGACTTACAATAAAAAGGAAGGAATTACCAAATGTCTTTTGGTACAATACTGGGGTAGTTCATGGGAGGGAATGATACTTCCACCTGACCTCAGGGAAATTCTTCTAGTGAGACATAGCATTTGAAATGAGTGTTAAAGCCTGTCTCTTTAGACTATAAGGATGGAAAAAATAAAGTAATAAAAACTTATCTCACTGAATGATAAATGTATCCATGAACATCACCCCTTCAAACCCCTTCAAACTCAGAAAAGTTATTCTCTACCTCCTAAGCTTTATATGTTGATTTATGGGTCATGGTCTTGTGTAGTCCTGTATACTACTCAGCAGCTCAGTATGCTTCTATCTCTCCAGACATGTCCTTGAAAGGATCTGTTTTAGTACTTTTAGTACATTTATCCACTGTGTGATAAGGTCACACAGTGAATGCTGATAAACAGAAACATACCTATCCTTTTACAAATCTTTAGGAAGTAAATAGGATTTAAGCATAGTTGAAATGGGAACAGTTTAGGCCGTCTTCAAGTTCTAAAATATCCACACAGCTTGGCATCAGGTAGCATGATGAGAGAAATGATCAGGGAAAAAAAAAAAGAGAGAGAGAAAGATATTTTACAATTTAGAAGGCATTGTTCTAAAAGCCAAATAAAACAAACTACAGGGCGGAAGTTTTTAAGGCTCTTCTGCTTCCTGATTATGTTGTATGTTGTTTAACATGTGTGACATGTCTGTGACTTTTAGTTTAAAAATTCCAGTATCTTCCTAGAAATATAGCAAATACAGAGTCTACAGTGCCCAACAGTAACTGAATAAATGAATGAATGAATTACTTTCAGGTTATTCTCTGGTTTTCCTTGCAGGTTTACCCTCCTTTATTAAGAGAAATAAAAGTCAGACAAGTACCAAATGTGCTATGCTTTCTCATCTCCATGCCTTTGCACATGGTAATGTCTCTGGTGGAATGCTTTTCAGCTCCCTCTTCCTCTTGGCTAATTCTTATTGAGTCTTCTAAACCTAATTTAAGTGTCCCCTTCCAAAATCCAATGGACTACTTTGACATCCGTGTCTCAGTGTCCCCATAAAATCCTCTGCATCGCTATATCTTTTTTTTTTTTTTTTTTTTTTTTTTTTAGATGGAGTATCACTCTACCACCAGGCTGGAGTGCAGCAGCACGATCTCGGCTCACTGCAACCTCTGCCTCCCAGGTTCAAGCAATTCTCCTGCCTCAGCCTCCCAAAGTAGCTGGGACTACATGCAACAACCACCACACCCAGCTAATTTTTGTATTTTTAGTAGAGACAGGGTTTCACCATATTGGCCAGGATGGTCTTGATCTCTTGACCTTGTGATCTGCCCGCCTTGGCCTCCCAAAGTCCTGGGATTACAGGTGTGAGCCACTGCGCCCGGCCTGCATTGCTGTATCTTAACTCTAATCAGTATATTGTACAGAGGCAGCAAGATAACAAGCTTTGGAGTCAGACACATCTGAGTTCAAATTCTGATTCTAACACTTACTGTGTGACCTTGGACAAGTTACCTAATGTCTCTAAGAATTAATTTCCTTACCTGAAAAACAGAGAATAACAGTGTGTAAGGTGCTCAGTATATCACTTCATACATAATATTGAGTTAATAATAACATGCTCACATTGTATTGTACTTGCTGGTTAAGTTGTCTGACTTTTTCTCTAAACCGCACACTTCTTGAGGAAAGAAACACATTTATCTCTGAATAAGTAGCATTTAGCACAGTGTCTGGCATATGGTAAGTACTTAATTTTTGATGAGTAAATAAATATTACTTCCATTATAAAAAATTAATTTGCCAATTGAAATTCGTTCTGTAATGAGGTGGAAAACAAGTGAATAAAAAAATAAACTCATTGATGTCAGTGTTTTTTTTTGTTGTTTTTTTTGTTTTTTAAGAATATTGTCTGTCTTTTTTTTTTTTTTTTTTTTTGAGATGGAGTCTCGCTCTGTGGCCCAGGCTGGAGTGCAGTGGCGCGATCTCGGCTCACTGTAAGCTCCACCTCCCGGGTTCACGCCATTCTCCTGTCTCAGCCTCCCGCGTAGTTGGGACTATAGGCGCCCGCCACCACGCCCTGACAATTTTTGTATTTTTAGTAGAGACGGGGTTTCAACATGTTAGCCAGGATGGTCTCAATCTACTGACCTCGTGATCTGCCTGCCTCAGCTTCCCAAAGTGCTGGGATTACAGGCGTAAGCCACCGTGCCCGGCCCTTACTGTCTTTAATCTTATATTTTTCTTTTCTTTTCTTTTCTTTTTTTTTTTTTTTTGAGATGTAGTCTCGCTTTGTTGCCAGGCTGGAGTGCAGTGGCGCGATCTCGTCTCACTGCAAGCTCCGCCTCCTGGGTTCAAGCGATTCTGCTGCCTCAGCCTCCCGAGTAGCTGGGACAACAGGCACCCGCCACCACACCTGGCTAATTTTTGTATTTTTAGTAGAGACGGGGTTTCACCGCATTGGCCAGGATGGTCTCAATCTCCCGACCGTGTGATCCACCCGCCTTGGCCTCCCAAAGTGCTGGGAGCCACCGTGCCTGGTCTTACCATTTTTTTTTTTTTAGAATTTACTTTTAACTATACATATTATGAAATGCCAAACAACTCAATACTTGCTTTGACATGGCTGATCATATATGCATAGAACTGCATACCTATAATTTTTTCATAGTATATATTAACCACAAAAATTACCAAGCCACACATAAGACTATCTTTATTTGACAACCACTTAGAAAAGTTACAGTAAAATAGCTGGGCACGGTGGCTCACGCCTGTAATCCCAGCACTTTGGGAGGCCGAGGCAGGCGGATCACAAGGTCAAGAGATTGAGACCATCCTGGCCAACATAGTGACATAGTGAAACCCCGTCTCTACTAAAAATACAAAAATCAGCTGGGCGTGGTGGCATGCGCCTGTAGTCCCACCTACTTGGGAGACTGAGGCAGGAGAATCACTTGAACCCCGGAGGCAGAGGTTGCAGCATGCTGAGATTTCACCACTGCACTCCAGCCTGGTGACAAAACGAGACTCCGTCTAATAAAAAAAAAAAGAAAAGTTACAGTAAAATAAAAAGCTTCTTAAAACCAAGGGAATTCTCAATACAGAAAGCTTAATTAAAAATCTTTTACAGTCCTTGGGGAAGTGAGAAAAAATTCAGTTTCATGGTTTGATAATTTTGACCTATGTAAGAACATAAAAATATCCTAATTACTTAATATAATATTTAATAGATTTTTCCATTGTGATGTTTAATTAGCTGGTTTGAACAACACCAAAGTACTAATTTTTGCTATTCATTTGTAAGGTCTCAATCTGAGAGAATGTTTTTATTTTATATTTGATAATCAATATATTTTACCTGTTTAATTTTAAAATGGGGTCTCACTATGTTGCCCAGGCTGGAGTGCAGTGGCTATTCACAGGTGCAGTCATAGCATATTACGGCCTTGATCTCCTGGGTTCAAGTGATCCTCTTGCTCCTCCTCTGGAGTAGCTGGAACTAAAGGAGTATGCTAACATGCCCAGCTGAATTTTTTTTTTTTTTTTTTTTGAGACGGAGTCTCGCTCTGTCGCCCAGGCTGGAGTGCAGTGGCCGGATCTCAGCTCACTGCAAGCTCCGCCTCCCAGGTTCCCGCCATTCTCCTGCCTCAGCCTCCCGAGTAGCTGGGACTACAGGCGCCCGCCACCTCGCCCAGCTAGTTTTTTGTATTTTTTTTAGTGGAGACGGGGTTTCACCATATTAGCCAGGATGGTCTCGATCTCCCGACCTCGTGATCCGCCCGTCTCGGCCTCCCAAAGTGCTGGGATTACAGGCTTGAGCCACCGCGCCCGGCCGCCCAGCTCAATTATATTTTAATCTTCAATGTATTTTTTACAGGCCTGCACTAAAGCTAATATCATTAGTCTTATTTCCTCCTCTTTTCCTTCATAGCCAAGGATAGTTTTACTTTAATGTTCTACTTAAACATAAATTGGGTATTTTAATATATAAAATGGAATTCTGCCTCTGAAAGATAATCTTTACTTTGAGCCATTTTTTAATTCATTATGCAAAGGAATAATGATTTTACAATGAGGATTCCAAAACTATGTTACAGTATATGGATACAATGGTGAGAGTTATAATCCATGACTCTTATAGAATACAAGTGATCAGTGCTTTATGTCAATTTATAATCCACTGTTTTTTTGTGTGTTTTTGTTTTGTTTTGTTTTGTTTTTAGATAGAGTTTTGCTCTGTTACCCAGGCCGGAGTGCAGTGGCACAATCTCAGTTCACTACAACGTCCACCTCTTGGGCTCAAGCAATTCTCCTGCCTCAACCTCCCAAATAGCTGGGACTACAAGTGTGTACCACCATGCCCATCTAATTTTTGTATTTTTAGTAGAGATGGGGTTTTGCCACATTGGCCAGGCTGGTCTCGAACTCCTGACCTCAAGTGATCTGCCTGCCTGTCTCCCAAAGTGCTGGGATTACAGGCGTGAGCCACCACGCCCGGCCAATCCACTGCTTATATGACCCATATGTGTTTTATTGCTTCTAAAAGAGCAGATACTTAATATATGACATTAATACAGATTGCAAACTAAACAAAAATATTTCTTTTCATTTATATATGTATTTTTTGAGACAAGGTCTGGCTGTGTCACTCAGGCTGGAGTGTAGTGGTGCAATCTTGATTCACTGCAACCTCCACCTCCCGGGCTCAGGGCAGCCTCCCGGGTTCAGATCATCCTCCCACCTCAGTCTCCCGAGTAGCTGGGACTACAGGCATGCACCGCCATGCCCAGCTAATTTTTGTATTTTTTTGTAAAGACAGGGTTTTGTCATGTTGCCCAGGTTGGTCTCAAACTTGGTAGCTCTAGCAATCCACCGCCCACCTTGACCTCCCAAAGTGCTGGAATTACAGGCGGGAGCCACTGAACCCAGTCTCTCTTTTTACTTAAAGGGAAAAAAAAAGACACAGGATTTCTTTCCAAAGGAGACATTTGTTGAGTAGATGACGGCTGCATTAGGAATTAAAATTATATAGAAGATAGGTATCTTCAGTTATTTAAATAATAGTGAAAATGAAAAATTTAAACAGATTGCAAGATTAGTCAAGTACTAAATGGAAAAAAATATCTCCAGGCATCTTAGTAAGTGAAAAATAATGTATTTTTAAATTTTTGCCATTGTTATAAGCCATATACCAAGTTGTGAACCATTTTTTTCAGTCTATTGTTTAAAGAATTTCTGGATTCTAAATTATGTTTTTAATAAACAGCAATAGGCTGGGCGCATTGGCTCACACCTGTAATCCCAGTACTTTGGGAGGCCGAGGCAGGCAGAACACCTGAGGTCGAGAGTTCAAGACCAGCCTGACCAACATGGAGAAACCCCATCTCTACTGAAAATACAAAATTAGCCAGGCATAGTGGCATATGCCTGTAATCTCAGCTACGTGGGAGGCTGAGGCAGGAGAATCGCTTGAACCCAGGAGGCAGAGGTTGTGGTGAGCTGATACTGTGCCATTGCACTCCAGCCTGGGCAACAAGAGTGAAACTCTGTCTCAAAAAATAAAATAAAATAAAAATAAAAATAAACAGCAATAATTGTTAACTTTTTCTTTTCTTTCATTAGAGATAAAGAGTTTAGAGAAATATTTGGTGCAAAACCCTTAGACGGCTCTTTATCTACAGGTAATACCTGAACAAGATACTTTTTTAGTGGAAGATAAAATAAAAATCCAACCACCCTATCCGCCTCCAAAGGAAGGTTTATTCTAGTTAGTCAAGGAAGCGGATGCTCCTTGGAGAAGAAACAGCATCTACAAAGGCAGAAAGACAGGAAATAACATGATATCTTTAGAGAATCAGGGTAAGGGCCAGGCAAGGTAGCTCATACCTACAATCCTAGCACTTTGGGAGGCCAAGGTGGGTGGATCACTTGAGCCCAGGAATTTGAGACCAGCCTGGGTAACACAGGGAGACCCCATCTCTATTTAAAAAAATAGCAGGGCACAGTGGCTCACGCCTGTAGTCCTAGCACTTTCGGAGGCTGAGGTGGGCAGATCACTTGAGGCCAGGAGTTCGAGACCAGCCTGGCCAACATGGTAAAACCCCGTGTCTACTAAAAATACAAAATATTAGCTGGGCGTGGTGGCAGGCACCTGTAATCCCAGCTACTTGGGAGGCTGAGGCAGGAGAATCGTTTGAACCTGGGAGGTGGAGGCTGCAGTGAGCCAAGATTACGCCACTGCACTCCAGCCTGGGTAACAGAGTGAAACTCTGTCTATAAGTAAATAAATAGGTATAAATTTTAGGCTGGGCATGGTGGCTCACGCCTGTAATCTCAACACTTTGGGAGGCCGAGGCAGGTGGATCACCTGAGGTCATGAGTTCAAGACCAGCCTGACCAACATGGAGAAACACCGTCCCTACTAAAAATACAAAATTAGCCTGGCATGTTGGCATATGCCTGTAATCCCAGCTACTCGGGAGCCTGAGGCAGGAGAATCGCTTGAACCTGGGAGGCAGAGGTTGTGGTGAGCCGAGATCGTGCCATTGTACTCCAGCCTGAGCAATAAGAGCAAAACTCCATCTCTAAATAAATAAATAAATAAATAAATAATTTATAGAAAGAACCACAGTGAGTTCAATAATGCTGGAAAATCCAGTGAAGCTAGATTAAAAGGAAAAAAGACCAGTGGCAGGGAAATTTGTTGGGAGGCTACTAAAGTAAGCAAGGCAAGAAGTGATAAAAGCCTGAGCTAAGCAAATGGCAGTAATCAAAATTCAATTTCTACATTTGCATTGAAATTTTTCCTTGTAGGAAATGTTTGTAATGTAGCATAAGAATCATAAAATGAACATCATAATTATAATCTCTCAAGTCTGACTGCCTAGTCTTAATGTCCTGGTGACACTGCTGATGGTGAAAACTTGTTCTTTAAACAATTCTATGTGCCTCAGCTTTTTCATCTGCAAAACAGGTTAATGATAAAAATCTTTATCATATATTTTTATGGTGATTAAAAGAGGTAATAAATATAAAACAATGCCTAAACAAGTTTATATAGTTTAGTACAATATAGTACACAGCAGCAAGAGAAACAGGAACAGTTATCTACTATTCATACTTGTACAATTGTTATTTTGGGTATAGACAATGCTGACCTTCTGCAAGTTTACATTGTTAACTATTGCAGAAAGATATTTATCAATCCAAGATCAGAAAATACCCTGGGCAAAGGGTTTTTATTATAGATGCAAAACTGTTTTTGTTTTAAAACACTGAAAATTTTTTCTAGATGTATAGTTAACTTCCACGTGACTCCGAAAAAGTTGAAAATATTTTTGTTTCTGTGATTATATATAAGTATATTGTGAATAATAGGACCAATATCTTTCCAAGTAATAAACGAAACTATTTATAAGCTGCCTTAAACCAGTTTGAACTAATAAATATTCAGAGTTGCCAGAAATCAAATCCCAGAACTTAAGAGATCATTCCTTTTGCAAAATCAGTGATAGCTTAATTTAATGATTGTCATCTCATATTTATGTAATAACATGTTAGAGTCCATAAAGAACGTGTTTACAACCTAATTATTGCCCTTTAGCATTTTAGCCTTTTAGTATTTTTACTATGTGTGTGTATATAGATACACGCATACACACAAATATATATACATATATTATTTTTTTTAAAAAACACATATCACCTTAAGGACTTATATTTTATTTTTTGTTTGTTTTTCTTATGCAAAGGTGGAGGTTAGCTACAATATACTTCTCAAAAAAAAAAAAAGGCTTATTAGTATTTTAGTTTTTGTATTTAGATTCACAACATAGAAAAAATGTGAATAAGAAATTACAGGCCGGGCACAGTGGCTCACGCCTGTAATCCCAGCACTTTGGGAGGCTGAGGTGGGCAGAACATGAGGTCGGGAGTTTGAGACCAGCCTGACCAACATGGTGAAACCCTGTCTCTACTAAAACCAGCCACAGCACTCCAGCCCGGGCTACAGAGCAAGACTCCGTCTCAAAAAAAAAAAATTAAAATAAAATAAAATAAAATAAAAAATAAAAAAAATAAAAAATAAAAATAAAAATACAAAAATTAGCCAGGCATGGTGGCTCGGATCTGTAATCCAAGCTACTCAGGAGGCTGAGTCAGGAGAATTACTTGAACCTGGGAGGCGGAGGTTGCAGTGAGCCAAGATCGTGCCACTGCACTTCAGCCTGGGCAGCAGAGTGAGACTCCATCTCAAAAACAAAAACAAAACAGAAATTACAAAAATAGGCTGGGTGCAGTGGTTCGTGCCTGTAATCTCAGCACTTTGGGAGGCCAAGGCGGGTGGATGACGTGAGGTCAGGAGTTCTAGACCAGCCTGGCCAACATGGTGAAACTTCGCTTCTACTAAAACACAAAAATTAGCCAGGCATGGTAGCGCACACCTGTAATCCCAGCTACATGGGAGGCTGAGGCGGGAGGATCACTTGAACTTGGGAGGTGGAGGTTGCAGTGAGCCGAGATTGGGCCACTGCACTCCAGCCTGGGTAACAGGATACTCCATCTCGGAAAAAAAAAAAAAAAAAGAAATTACAAAAATATCAAAAACCAGAGGTTGTCCTTTGTGGTAAAGAGCAGTTTAAATACTTTAATCCATAAAAGACGATAATAGTAATGTTTCTATAGTTATCTTAAAAATCATTATGGAATCAAGTCACCAGGAAAAAAACTATCTTTGATACTTCTAACCAGGCAATTATTGTTTTGGTTCTTTTTCTGTCTTAAACTACGGTAGGTAGTAATGAACCAGTCTTTCTCAGAGCTATACACCAGAGAGTATTAAGTGAAACTATACATGAAAAATTAAGGATACTTTCAATCTTTTAAACAGTTCATTACTCTTCATATCGTATTATTCTTCAAACTTGTCAGTCATTGTTCACAATATTCTCAAAGAATTCACATGAGGATACTCTTTTAAATCCATGAAAAATGGCCAGGCGTGGTGGCTCACACCTGTAATTCCAGCACTTTGGGAGGTCAAGGCAGGAGGATCACAAGGTCAGGAGTTCGAGACCATCCTGGGCAACATGGTGAAAACCTGTCTCTACTAAAAATACAAAAATTAGCTGGGCATGGTGACACATGCCTGTAATCCCAGCTACTCAGGAGACTGAGGCAAAAGGATCACTTGAACCCCGAAGTCGGAGGTTGCAGTGAGCAGAGATCGTGTCACTGCACTCCAGCTTGGTGACAGAGCGAGACTCTGTCTCAAAAAAAAAAAAAAAAAAAAAAAAAAAAAGTTCATTACAAAGTTTTGGAATGCTAATCAGTAATAAGAATTGCAAACATTTCTATAGCTAATTGAAAATGTTAACAAAGCAAAACAAATGCACAAACAAAAACATAAAATAAGAAGCCAACCTAAAGGGATGTGGGAATGGAATACTTTCTTCTCTTTCTTCCCTTATCCTCTACCTTTCATGGGAGAGCAGAAAAGGAAAATAATAATAAAGAGAAAGATGATGAGAATAGGCCTATAAAAACCTGGAAAGAAAACAACCAGTAGGCTGGGCGTGGTGGCTCACACCTGCAATTCTAGCACTTTGGGAGGCTGAGGTGGACAGATCACTTGAGGCCAGGAGTTCAAAACCAGCCTGGCTAACACAGTGAACCCTCATCTCTACAAAAAAATAGAAAAATTAGCCGAGCATGGTGGCATGTGCTTGTAGTCCCAGCGACTCGGGAGCCTGGGAAGTCAAGGATGCAATGAGCCATGATTGAGCCACTGCATTCCAGCCCGGGTGACAGAGCAAGAGTCTGTTTCAAAAACAACAACAAAAAAAACAAAATAGAAGAAACTAGCCAGGCATGACAGCACACACCTGTAGTGCCAGCTACTTGAAAGGCTGAGGCAGGACGACCCCTTGAGCCCAGAAGTTTGAGGCTGCAGTGAGCTGTGTTCACGCCACTGCACTCCAGCCTGGGCAACAGGCTGGCTCCCAAAGTGCTGGGACTACAGGGGTGAGGCACTGTGCCCAGCTAAGTGGCTCTGATGTCAATATGAAATGCCAGTCTCTGATGTAATAATGAAATGTTGTATTTCCTCATTAATTTTAAATATTAATTAAAAATTGTTAGATATGTGTTATGGAATTAAAGTTTTTGTTGTTGTAATTGTGGTTTTCTTAAAAAATAGCAAATCTAAACCTAAATTGTTTGTTGTGGTAGCCATTAGCCCCATATAATTATTAAGTATTTGAAATGTGATACACCAAATTGGGATGTCCTGTAAGTGTAAAGTACATACAGGATTTTAAAAACTTGGTATAAAAATATAAAATATTTTATTAATAATATTTTAGGCCAGGCGCGGTGGCTCAGGCCTGTAATCCCAGCACTTTGGGAGGCCGAGACGGGCAGATCACGAGGTCAGGAGATCGCGACCATCCTGGCTAACACGGTGAAACCCCGTCTCTACTAAAAAAAAAAAATTACAAAAAACTAGCCGGGAGAGGTGGCGGGCGCCTGTAGTCTCAGCTACTCGGGAGGCTGAGGCAGGAGAATGGTGTGAACCCGGGAGGCGGAGCTTGCAGTGAGCTGAGATCCGGCCACTGCACTCCAGCCTGGGTGACAGAGCGAGACTCTGTCTCAAAAAA